>NW_023637624.1:3363525-3581058 GCF_015220235.1 Choloepus didactylus | reverse complement strand
GAGTTATCTTTTTTTGTGGCCACGGGACCCGCGCCCCTCCCTGCCAGGCTCAGTCCCATGGGGGGAGGGGCTGTCAGCTCCGGGAAGGAGAAGGAAGAATTGCAGTGGCAGCCCTTATCGGAAACTCATTCTACTGATCCAAACTCCAACCATAGATAGACTGAGACCAGACACCAGAGAATCTGACAGCAGCCAGCCCAGCAGAGAGGAGACAGACATAGAAAAAAACAGTACAAAAAACTCCAAAATAAAAGTGGAGGATTTTTGGAGTTCTGGTGAACATAGAAAGGGGAAGGGCAGAGCTGAAGCCCTCAGGCTCATATGCAAATCCCGAAGAAAAGCTGATCTCTCTGCCCTGTGGACCTTTCCTTAATGGCCCTAATTGCTTTGTCTCTTAGCATTTCAATAACCCATTAGATCTCTGAGGAGGGCCCTTTTTTTTTCAATCCTTTTTTCTTTTTCTAAAACAATTACTCTAAGAAGCCCAATACAGAAAGCTTCAAACACTTGCAATTTGGGCAGGTCAAGTCAAGAGCAGAACTACGAGAGCACTGAGACAAAAGGCAATAATCCAGTGGCTGAGAAATTTCACTAAACACCACAACTTCCCAAGAAAAGGGGGGTGTCTGCTCACAGCCATCATCTTGGTGGACAGGAAACACTCCTGTCCATCGCCAGCCCTATAGCCCAGAGCTGCCCCACACAAACCAGTGTGATGGAAGTGGTTCCACAAAACTGGGTGTGGAAATTAGCATTCCCTGCAACCTCAGCTGATTGTCCCAGAGTTGGGAACGTGGAGCAGTGTGAATTAACAAAGCCCCATTCAGCCATCATTTGAGCAGACTGGCCTCCCTACACAGCCCAGCAGCCCAGAACCACCCTGGGGGGACGGCACTCACCTGTGACATAGCACAGTCATCTCTCAACAGAGGACCGGGGGTGCACGGCCTGAAAGAGGGACCCACCTGCAAGTCTCAGGAGCCATACGCCAAAACCAAGGACTTGTGGGTCAGTGGCAGAGACAAACTGTGGCAGGACTGAACTGAAGGATTAGACTATTGCAGCAGCTTTAAAACTCCAGGATCACCAGGGAGATTTGATTGTTAGAGCCACCCCCCATCCCTGACTGCCCAGAAACACACCCCATAGACAGGGTGGGCAACACTAACTACACACGCAAGCTTGGTACACCAATTGGACCCCACAAGACTCACTCCCCCACTCACCACAAAGGCACAGCAGGGGAGAACTGGCTTCTGGAGAACAGGTGGCTCGTGGACGCCAACTGCTGGTTAGTTAGAGAAAGTGTACTCCACGAAGCTGTAGATCTGATAAATTAGAGATAAGGACTTCAATTGGTCTACACATCCTAGAAGAACCCTATCAAGTTCAGCAAATGGCAAGAGGCCAAAAACAACGGAAAATTATAAAGCATATGAAAAAACCAGACGATATGGATAACCCAAGCCCAAGCACCCAAATCAAAAGACCAGAAGAGACACAGCAACTAGAGCAGCTACTCAAAGAACTAAAGATGAACAATGAGACCATAGTACAGAATACAAAGGATATCAAGAAGACCCTAGAAGAGCATAAAGAAGACATTGCAAGACTAAATAAAAAAATGGATGATCTTATGGAAATTAAAGAAACTGTTGATCAAACTAAAAACATTCTGGGCACTCATAGTACAAGACTAGAGGAAGTTGAACAACGAATCAGTGACCTGGAAGATGACAGAATGGAAAATGAAAGCATAAAAGAAAGAATGGGGAAAAAAATTGAAAAAATGAAAACGGACCTCAGGGATATGATAGATAATATAAAACATCCTAATATAAGACTCATTGGTGTTCCAGAAGGGGAAGAAAAGGGTAAAGATCTAGGAAGAGTATTCAAAGAAACTGTTGGGGAAGACTTCCCAAATCTTCTAAACAACATAAATACACAAATCATAAATGCTCAGCGAATTCCAAATAGAATAAATCCAAATAAAACCACTCTGAGACATATTCTGATCACACTGTCAAACACGGAGGAGAAGGAGCAAGTTCTGAAAGCAGTAAGAGAAAAGCAACTCACCACATACAAAGGAAACCGCATAAGACTAAGTAGTGACTACTCAGCAGCCACCATGGAGGCGAGAAGGCAGTGGCACAATATATTCAAAATTCTGAGTGAGAAAAATTTCCAACCAAGAATACTTTATCCAGCAAAGCTCTCCTTCAAATTTGAGGGAGAGCTTAAATTTTTCACAGAAAAACAAATGCTGAGAGAATTTGCTAACAAGAGACCTGCCCTACTGGAGATACTAAAGGGAGCCCTACAGACAGAGAAACAAAAAAAGGACAGAGAGACTTGGAGAAAGGTTCAGTACTAAAGAGATTCAGTATGGGTACAATAAAGGATATTAATAGAGAGAGGGGAAAAATATGACAAACATAAACCAAAGGATAAGATGGCTGATTCAAGAAATGCCTTCACGGTTATAACGTTGAATGTAAATGGATTAAACTCCCCAATTAAAAGATACAGATTCGCAGAATAGATCAAAAAAAAATGAACCATCAATATGTTGCATACAAGAGACTCATCTTAGACACAGGGACACAAAGAAATTGAAAGTGAAAGGATGGAAAAAATATTTCATGCAAGCTACAGCCAAAAGAAAGCAGGTGTAGCAATATTAATCTCAGATAAAATAGACTTCAAATGCAGGGATGTTTTGAGAGACAAAGACGGCCACTACATACTAATAAAAGGGGCAATTCAACAAGAAGAAATAACAATCGTAAATGTCTATGCACCCAATCAAGGTGCCACAAAATACATGAGAGAAACACTGGCAAAACTAAAGGAAGCAATTGATGTTTCCACAATAATTGTGGGAGACTTCAACACATCACTCTCTCCTATAGATAGATGAACCAGACAGAAGACCAATAAGGAAACTGAAAACCTAAACAATCTGATAAATGAATTAGATTTAACAGACATATACAGGACATTACATCCCAAATCACCAGGATACACATACTTTTCTAGTGCTCACGGAACTTTCTCCAGAATAGATCATATGCTGGGACATAAAACAAGCCTCAGTAAATTTAAAAAGATTGAAATTATTCAAAGCACATTCTCTGACCACAATGGAATACAATTAGAAGTCAATAACCACCAGAGACTTAGAAAATTCACAAATACCTGGAGGTTAAACAACACACTCCTAAACAATCAGTGGGTTAAAGAAGAAATAGCAACAGAAATTCCTAAATATGTAGAGACAAACGAAAATGAGAACACAACATACCAAAACCTATGGGACGCAGCAAAAGCAGTACTGAGGGGGAAATTTATAGCACTAAACACATATATTAAAAAGGAAGAAAGAGCCAAAATCAAAGAACTAATGGATCAACTGAAGAAGCCAGAAGATGAACAGCAAACTAATCCTAAACCAAGTAGAAGAAAAGAAATAACAAGGATTAAAGCAGAAATAAATGACATAGAGAACAAAAAAACAATAGAGAGGATAACTATCACCAAAAGTTGGTTCTTTGAGAAGATCAACAAGATTGACAAGCCCCTAGTTAGACTGACAAAATCAAAAAGAGAAAAGACCCATATAAACAAAATAATGAATGAAAAAGGTGACATAACTGCAGATCCTGAAGAAATTAAAAAAATTATAAGAGGATATTATGAACAACTGTATGTCAACAAACTGGATAATGTAGAGGAAATGGACAATTTTCTGGAAACATATGAACAACCTAGACTGACCAGAGAAGAAATAGAAGACCTCAATCACCCCATTACAAGCAAAGAGATCCAATCAGTCATCAAATATCTTCCCACAAATAAATGCCCAGGGCCAGATGGCTTCACAGGGGAATTCTACCAAACTTTCCAGAAAGAACTGACATCAATCTTACTCAAACTCTTTCAAAACATTGAAGAAAATGGAACCCTACCTAACTCATTTTATGAAGCTAACATCAATCTAATATCAAAACCAGGCAAAGATACTACAAAAAGGAAAACTACCAGCCAATCTCTCTAATGAATATACATGCAAAAATTCTCAATAAAATACTTGCAAATCGAATCCAAAGACACATTAAAAAAATCATACACCATGACCAAGTGGGGTTCATTCTAGGCATGCAAGGATGGTTCAACATAAGAAAATCAATCAATGTATTACAACACATTAAAAACTCGAAAGGGAAAAATCAATTGATCATCTCAATAGATGCTGAAAAAGCATTCGACAAAATCCAACATCTGTTTTTGATAAAAACATTTCAAAAGGTAGGAATTGAAGGAAACTTCCTCAATATGATAAAGAGCATATATGAAAAACCCACAGCCAGCATAGTACTCAATGGTGAGAGACTGAAAGCCTTCCCTCTAAGATCAGGAACAAGACAAGGATGCCCGCTGTCACCACTGTTATTCAACATTGTGCTGGAAGTGCTAGCCAGGGCAATCCGGTAAGACAAAGAAATAAAAGGCATCCAGATTGGAAAAGAAGAAGTAAAACTGTCATTGTTTGCAGATGATATGATCTTATATCTGGAAAACCCTGAGAAATCGACAATACAGCTACTAGAGCTAATAAACAAATTTAGCAAAGTAGCGGGATACAAGATTAACGCACATAAGTCAGTAATGTTTCTATATGCTAGAAATGAACAAACTGAAGAGACGCTCAAGAAAAAGATACCATTTTCAATAGCAACTAAAAAAATCAAGTACCTAGGAATCAACTTAACCAAAGATGTAAAAGACCTATACAAAGAAAACTACATAACTCTACCAAAAGAAATAGAAGGGGACCTTCAAAGATGGAAAAAATATTCCATGTTCATGGATAGGAAGGCTAAATGTCATTAAGATGTCAATTCTACCCAAACTCATCTACAGATTCAATGCAATCCCAATCAAAATTCCAACAACCTACTTTGCAGACTTGGAAAAGCTAGTTATCAAATTTATTTGGAAAGGGAAGCTGCCTCGAATTGCTAAAGACACTCTAAAAAAGAAAAACGAAGTGGGAGGACTTACACTCCCTGACTTTGAAGCTTATTATAAAGCCACAGTTGTCAAAACAGCATGGTACTGGCACAAAGATAGACATATAGATCAATGGAATTGAATTGAGAATTCAGAGATAGACCCTCAGATCTATGGCCGACTGATCTTTGATAAGGCCGCCAAAGTCACTGAACTGAGTCATAAAGGTCTTTTCAACAAATGGGGTTGGGAGAGTTGGATATCCATATCCAAAAGAATGAAAGAGGACCCCTACCTCACCCCCTACACAAAAATTAACTCAAAATGGACGAAAGATCTCAATATAAAAGAAAGTACCATAAAACTCCTAGAAGATAATGTAGGAAAACATCTTCAAGACCTTTTATTAGGCGGCCACTTCCTAGACTTCACAACCAAAGCACAAGGAACAAAAGAAAAAATAGATAAATGGGAACTCCTCAAGCTTAGAAGTTTCTGCACCTCAAAGGAATTTCTCAAAAAGGTAAAGAGGCAGCCAACTCAATGGGAAAAAATTTTTGGAAACCATGTATCTGACAAAAGACTGATATCTTGCATATATAAAGAAATCCTACAACTCAATGACAATAGTACAGGCAGCCCAATTATAAAATGGGCAAAAGATATGAAAAGACAGTTCTCTGAAGAGGAAATACAAATGGCCAAGAAACACATGAAAAAATGTTCAGCTTCACTAGCTATTAGAGAGATGCTAATTAAGACGACAATGAGATACCATCTAACACCTATTAGAGTGGCTGCCATTAAACAAACAGGAAACTACAAATGTTGGAGGGGATGTGGAGAAATTGGAACTCTTATTCATTGTTGGTGGGACTGTATAATGGTTCAGCCACTCTGGAAGTCAGTCTGGCAGTTCCTTAGAAAACTAGAAATAGAGTTACCATTCGATCCAGCGATTGTACTTCTCGGTACATACCCGGAAGAACGGAAAGCAGTGACACGAACAGATATCTGCACGCCAATGTTCATAGCAGCATTATTCACAATTGCCAAGAGATGGAAACAACCCAAATGTCCTTCAACAGATGAGTGGATAAATAAAATGTGGTATATACACACGATGGAATACTACATGGCAGTAAGAAGGAACGACCTCGTGAAACATATGACAACATGGATGAACCTTGAGGACATAATGCTGAGCAAAATAAGCCAGGCACAGGAAGAGAAATATTATATGCTACCACTAATGTGAACTTTGAAAAATGTAAAACGAATGGTTTATAATGTCGAATGTAGGGGAACTAGCAATAGAGAGCAATTAAGGAAGGGGGAACAGTAATCCAAGAAGAACAGATATGCTATTTAACGTTCTGGGGATGCCCAGGAATGACTATGGTCTGTTAATTTCTGATGGATATAGTAGAAGCAAGTTCACAGAAATGCTATATTATGTAACTTTCTTGGGGTAAAGTAGGAACAGGTTGGAAGTAAAGCAGCTATCTTAGGTTAGTTGTTTTTTTCTTACTACCTTGTTATGGTCTCTTTGAAATGTTCTTTTATTGTATGTTGTTGTTGTTGTTGTTGTTGTTTTTAAATTTTTTTTCCATACAGTTGATTTAAAAAGGAAAAAAAGGTAAAAAAAAAAAAAAAAAAAAAGGAAAAAAATATGTAGTGCCCCCTTGAGGAGCCTGTGGAGAATGCGGGGATATTGGCCTACCCCACCTCGATGGTTGCTAACATGACCACAGACATAGGGGAGTGGTGGTTTGATGGCTTGAGCCCTCTACCGTAGGTTTTACCCTTGGGAAGACGGTTGCTGCAAAGGAGAGGCTAGGCCTCCCTATAATTGTGCCTAAGAGCCTCCTCCTGAATGCCTCTTTGTTGCTCAGATGTGGCCCTCTCTCTCTAGCTAAGACAACTTGAAAGGTGAAATCACTGCCCTCCCCCCTACATGGGATCAGATACCCAGGGGAGTGAATCTCCCTGGCAACGTGGAATATGACTCCCGGGGAGGAATGTAGACCTGGCATCGTGGGACGGAGAACATCTTCTTGACCAAAAGGGGAATGTGAAAGGAAATGAAATAAGCTTCAGTAGCAGAGAGATTCCAAAAGGAGCTGAGAGGTCACTCTGGTGGGCACTCTTACGCACACTTTAGACAACCCATTTTAGGTTCTAAAGAATTGGGGTAGCTGGTGGTGGATACCTGAAACTATCAAACTACAACCCAGAACCTATGAATCTCGAAGACAATTATATAAAAATGTAGCTTATGAGGGGTGACAATGGGATTGGGAAAGCCATAAGGACCACACTCCACTTTGTCTAGTTTATGGATGGATGAGTAGAAAAATAGGGGAAGGAAACAAACAGACAAAGGTACCCAGTGTTCTTTTTTACTTCAATTGCTCTTTTTCACTCTAATTATTATTCTTGTTATTTTTGTGTGTGTGCTAATGAAGGTGTCAGGGATTGATTTAGGTGATGAATGTACAACTATGTAATGATACTGTGAACAATCGAATGTAGATTTGTTTCGTATGACTGCATGGTATGTGAATATATCTCAATAAAATGAAGATAAAAAAATTGGAGGACGGGGCTAGATGGCGGACTGGTGACCTGTATGTTTTAGTTACTCCTCCAGGAAAGTAGGTAGAAAGCCAGGAACTGTGTGGACTGGACACCACAGAGCAATTTGACTTTGGGCATACAACATACAACACTCATGAAAACGTGGAACTGCTGAGATCAGCGAAATCTGTAATTTTTTGCGGCAGGGGACCCGCGCCCCTCCCTGCCAGGTTCAGTCCCGTGGGAGGAGGGGCTGTCAGCTCCAGGAACGAGAAGGGAGAACTGCAGTGGCAGACCTTATCGGAAACTCATTAGACTGATCCAAACTCCAACCATAGATAGACTGAGACCAGACACCAGAGAATCTGAGAGCAGCCAGCCCAGCAGAGAGGAAACAGGCATAGAAAAAAACAACACGAAAAACTCCAAAATAAAAGCGGAGGATTTTTGGAGTTCTGGTGAACATAGAAAGGGGAAGGGCAGAGCTCACGCCCTGAGGCGCATATGCAAATCCCGAAGAAAAGCTGATCTCTCTGCCCTGTGGACCTTTCCTTAATAGCCCTGGTTGCTTTGTCTCTTAGCGTTTCTATAACCCATTACATCTCTGAGGAGGGCCCTTTTTTTTTTTAATCCTTTTTCCTTTTTATAAAACAATTACTCTAAGAAGCCCAATACAGAAAGCTTCAAAGACTTGCAATTTGGGCAAGTCAAGTCAAGAGCAGAACTAAGAGAGCTCTGAGACAAAAGGCAATAATCCAGTGGCTGAGAAAATTCACTAAACACCACAACTTCCCAAGAAAAAGGGGGTGTCCGCTCACAGCCATCATCCTGGTGGACAGGAAACACTCCTGCCCATCGCCAGCCCCATAGCCCAGAGCTGCCCCAGACAACCCAGTGTGACAGAAGTGCTTCAAATAACAGGCACACACCACAAAACTGGGCATGGACATTAGCCTTCCCTGCAACCTCAGCTGATTATCCCAGAGTTGGGAAGGTGGAGCAGTGTGAATTAACAAAGCCCCATTCAACCATCATTTCAGCAGACTGGGAGCCTCCCTACACAGCCCAGCAGCCCAGAACTGCCCTGGGGGGACGGCACTCACCTGTGACATAGCACAGTCATCCCTCAACAGAGGACCAGGGGTGCACAGCCTGGAAGAGGGGCCCACTTGCAAGTCTCAGGAGCCATACGCCAATACCAAGGACTTGTGGGTCAGTGGCAGAGACAAACTGTGGCAGGACTGAACTGAAGGATTAGACTATTGCAGCAGCTTTAAAACTCTAGGATCACCAGGGAGATTTGATTGTTAGGGCGACCCCCCATCCCTGACTGCCCAGAAACACGCCACATATACAGGGCAGGCAACACCAACTACACACGCAAACTTGGTACACCAATTGGACCCCACAAGACTCACTCCCACACTCACCAAAAAGGCTAAGCATGGGAGAAATGGCTTGTGGAGAACAGGTGGCTCGTGGACGCCACCTGCTGGTTAGTTAGAGAAAGTGTACTCCACGAAGCTGTAGATCTGATAAATTAGAGATAAGGACTTCAATTGGTCTACAAATCCTAAAAGAACCCTGTCAAGTTCAGCAAATACCACGAGGCCAAAAACAACAGAAAATTATAAAGCATATGAAAAAACCAGACGATATGGATAACCCAAGACTAAGCACCCAAATCAAAAGATCAGAAGAGACACAGCACCTAGAGCAGCTACTCAAAGAACTAAAGATGAAAAATGAGACCATAGTACGGGATACAAAGGAAATCAAGAAGACCCTAGAAGAGCATAAAGAAGACATTGCAAGACTAAATAAAAAAATGGATGATCTTATGGAAATTAAAGAAACTGTTGACCAAATTAAAAAGATTCTGGACACTCATAGTACAAGACTAGAGGAAGTTGAACAACGAATCAGTGACCTGGAAGACGACAGAATGGAAAATAAAAGCATAAAAGAAAGAATGGGGAAAAAAATTGAAAAAATCGAAATGGACCTCAGGGATATGATAGATAATATGAAACGCCCAAATATAAGACTCATTGGTGTCCCAGAAGGGGAAGAAAAGGGTAAAGGTCTAGGAAGAGTATTCAAAGAAATTGTTGGGGAAAACTTCCAAAATCTTCTAAACAACATAGATACACAAATCATAAATGCTCAGCGAACTCCAAATAGAATAAATCCAAATAAACCCACTCCAAGACATATACTGATCACACTGTCAAACACAGAAGAGAAGGAGCAAGTTCTGAAAGCAGCAAGAGAAAAGCAATTCACCACATACAAAGGAAACAGCATAAGACTAAGTAGTGACTACTCAGCAGCCACCATGGAAGCGAGAAGGCAGTGGCACGATATATTTAAAATTCTGAGTGAGAAAAATTCCCAGCCAAGAATACTTCATCCAGCAAAGCTCTCCTTCAAATTTGAGGGAGAGCTTAAATTTTCACAGACAAACAAATGCTGAGAGAATTTGCTAACAAGAGACCTGCCCTACTGGAGATACTAAAGGGAGCCCTACAGACAGAGAAACAAAGAAAGGACAGAGAGACTTGGAGAATGGTTCAGTACTAAAGAGATTCGGTATGGGTACAATAAAGGATATTAATAGACAGGGGAAAAATATGACAAACATAAACCAAAGGATAAGATGGCTGATTCAAGAAATGCCTTCACGGTTTATAACGTTGAATGTCAATGGATTAAACTCCCCAATTAAAAGACATAGATTCGCAGAATGGATCAAAAAAACTGAACCATCAATATCTTGCATACAAGACACTCATCTTAGACACAGGGACACAAAGAAACTGAAAGGATGGAAAAAAATATTTCATGCCACCTACAGCCAAAAGAAAGCAGGTGTAGCAATATTAATCTCAGATAAAATAGACTTCAAATGCAGGGATGTTTTGAGAGACAAAGAAGGCCACTACATACTAATAAAACGGGCAATTCAACAAGAAGAAATAACAATCGTAAATGTCTATGCACCCAATCAAGGTGCCATAAAATACATGAGAGAAACACTGGCAAAACTAAAGGAAGCAATTGATGTTTCCACAATAATTGTGGGAGACTTCAACACATCACTCTCTCCTATAGATAGATCAACCAGACAGAAGACCAATAAGGAAACTGAAAACCTAAACAATCTGATAAATGAATTAGATTTAACAGACATATACAGGACATTACATCCCAAATCACCAGGATACACATACTTTTCTAGTGCTCATGGAACTTTCTCCAGAATAGATCATATGCTGGGACATAAAACAAGCCTCAGTAAATTTAAAAAGATTGAAATTATTCAAAGCACATTCTCTGACCACAATGGAATACAATTAGAAGTCAATAACCATCAGAGACTTAGAAAATTCACAAATACCTGGAGGTTAAACAACACACTCCTAAACAATCAGTGGGTTAAAGAAGAAATAACAAGACAAATTGCTAAATATATAGTGACGAATGAAAATGAGAACACAACATACCAAAACCTATGGGATGCAGCAAAAGCAGTGCTAAGGGGGAAATTTATAGCACTAAACGCATATATTACAAAGGAAGAAAGAGCCAAAATCAAAGAACTAATGGATCAACTGAAGAAGCTAGAAAATGAACAGCAAACCAATCCTAAACGAAGTACAAGAAAAGAAATAACAAGGATTAAAGCAGAAATAAATGACATAGAGAACAAAAAAACAATAGAGAGGATAAATATCACCAAAAGTTGGTTCTTTGAGAAGATCAACAAGATTGACAAGCCCCTAGCTAGACTGACAAAATCAGAAAGAGAGAAGACCCATATGAACAAAATAATGAATGAAAAAGGTGACATAACTGCAGATCCTGAAGAAATTAAAAAAATTATAAGAGGATATTATGAACAACTGTATGGCAACAAACTGGATAATGTAGAAGAAATGGACAATTTCCTGGAAACATATGAACAACCTAGACTGACCAGAGAAGAAATAGAGGACCTCAACCAACCCACCACAAGGAAAGAGATCCAATCAGTCATCAAAAATCTTCCCACAAATAAATGCCCAGGGCCAGATGGCTTCACAGGGGAATTCTACCAAACTTTCCAGAAAGAACTGACACCAATCTTACTCAAACTCTTTCAAAACATTGAAAAAAATGGAACACTACCTAACTCATTTTATGAAGCTAACATGAATCTAATACCAAAACCAGGCAAAGATGCTACAAAAAAGGAAAACTACTGGCCAGTCTCCCTAATGAATATAGATGCAAAAATCCTCAACAAAATACTTGCAAATCGAATCCAAAGACACATTGAAAAAATCATACACCATGACCAAGTGGGGTTCATTCCAGGCATGCAAGGATGGTTCAACATAACAAAAACAATCAATGTATTACAACACATTAAAAACTCAAAAGGGAAAAATCAATTGATCATCTCAATAGATGCTGAAAAAGCATTTGACAAAATCCAACATCCCTTTTTGATAAAAAAACTTCAAAAGGTAGGAATTGAAGGAAACTATTATTCAACATTGTGCTGGAAGTGCTAGCCAGGGCAATCTGGCAAGACAAAGAAATAAAAGGCATCCAAATTGGAAAAGAAGAAGTAAAACTGTCATTGTTTGCAGATGATATGATCTTATATCTAGAAAACCCTGAGAAATCGACAATACAGCTACTAGAGCTAATAAACAAATTTAGCAAAGTAGCGGGATACAAGATTAATGCACATAAGTCAGTAATGTTTCTATATGCTAGAAATGAACAAACTGAAGAGACACTCAAGAAAAAGATACCATTTTCAATAGCAACTAAAAAAATCAAGTACCTAGGAATAAACTTAACCAAAGATGTAAAAGACCTATACAAAGAAAACTACGTAACTCTACTAAAAGAAATAGAAGGGGACCTTCAAAGATGGAAAAATATTCCATGTTCATGGATAGGAAGGCTAAATGTCATTAAGATGTCAATTCTACCCAAACTCATCTACAGATTCAATGCAATCCGAATCAAAATTCCAACAACCTACTTTGCAGACTTGCAAAAGCTAGTTATCAAATTTATTTGGAAAGGGAAGATGCCTCAAATTGCTAAAGACACTCTAAAAAAGAAAAACGAAGTGGGAGGACTTACACTCCCTGACTTTGAAGCTTATTATAAAGCCACAGTTGCCAAAACAGCATGGTACTGGCACAAAGATAGACATATAGATCAATGGAATCGAATTGAGAATTCAGAGATAGACCCTCAGATCTATGGCCGACTGATCTTTGATAAGGTCCCCAAAGTCACTGAACTGAGCCATAATGGTCTTTTCAACAAATGGGGCTGGGAGAGTTGGATATCCATATCCAAAAGAATGAAACAGGACCCCTACCTCACCCCCTACACAAAAATTAACTCTAAATGGACCAAAGATCTCAATGTAAAAGAAAGTACCATAAAACTCCTAGAAGATAATGTAGGAAAACATCTTCAAGACCTTGTATTAGGCGACCACTTCCTAGACTTTACACCCAAAGCACAAGCAAAAAAAGAGAAAATAGATAAATGGGAACTCCTCAAGCTTAGAAGTTTCTGCACCTCAAAGGAATTTCTCAAAAAGGTAAAGAGGCAGCCAACTCAATGGGAAAAAATTTTTGGAAACCATGGATCTGACAAAAGACTGATATCTTGCATATACAAAGAAATCCTACAACTCAATGAGAATAGTACAGACAGCCCAATTATAAAATGGGCAAAAGATATGAAAAGACAGTTCTCTGAAGAGGAAATACAAATGGCCAAGAAACACATGAAAATATGTTCAGCTTCACTAGCTATTAGAGAGATGCAAATTAAGACCACAATGAGATACCATCTAACACCGGTTAGAATGGCTGCCATTAAACAAACAGGAAACTACAAATGCTGGAGGGGATGTGGAGAAATTGGAACTCTTATTCATTGTTGGTGGGACTGTATAATGGTTCAGCCACTCTGGAAGTCAGTCTGGCAGTTCCTTAGAAAACTAGATATAGAGCTACCATTCGATCCAGCGATTGCACTTCTCGGTATATACCCGGAAGGTCGGAAAGCAGTGACACGAACAGATATCTGCACACCAATGTTCATAGCAGCATTATTCACAATTGCCAAGAGATGGAAACAACCCAAATGTCCTTCAACAGATGAGTGGATAAATAAAATGTGGTATATACACACGATGGAATGGAATACTACGCGGCAGTAAGAAGGTACGATCTCGTGAGACATATGACAACATGGATGAACCTTGAAGACATAATGCTGAGCGAAATAAGCCAGGCACAAAAAGAGAAATATTATATGCTACCACTAATGTGAACTTTGAAAAATGTAAAACAAATGGTTTATAATGTAGAATGTAGGGGATCTAGCAATAGAGAGCAATTAAGGAAGGGGGAACAATAATCCAAGAAGAACAGATAAACTATTTAACGTTCTGGGGATGCCCAGGAATGACTATGGTCTGTTAATTTCTGATGGATATAGTAGGAACAAGTTCACAGAAATGTTGCTATATTATGTAACTTTCTTGGGGTAAAGTAGGAACATGTTGGAAGTTAAGCAGTTATCTTAGGTTAGTTGTCTTTTTCTTACTCCCTTGTTATGGTCTCTTTGAAATGTTCTTTTATTGTATGTTTTTCTTTTTAACTTTTTTTTAATACAGTTGATTTAAAAAAGAAGGGAAAGTTAAAAAAAAAAAGAAAAACAAGGAAAAAAAAAGATGTATTTCCCCCTTGAGGAGCCTGTGGAGAATGCAGGGGTATTGGCCTTCCCCACCTTGATGGTTGCTAACATGACCGCAGACATAGGGGACTGGTGGTTTGATGGGTTGAGTCCTCTACCATAAGTTTTACCCTTTGGAAGACGGTTGCTGCAAAGGAGAGGCTAGGCCTCCCTATGGTTGTGCCTAAGAGCCTCCTCCCGAATGCCTCTTTGTTGCTCAGATGTGGCCCTCTCTCTCTGGCTAAGCCAACTTGAAAGGTGAAATCACTGCCCTCCCCGCTACGTGGGATCAGACACCCAGGGGAGTGAATCTCCCTGGCATCATGGAATATGACTCCCGGGGAGGAATGTAGACCCGGCATCGTGGGACGGAGAACATCTTCTTGACCAAAAGGGGGATGTGAAAGGAAATGAAATAAGCTTCAGTGGCAGAGAGATTCCAAAACGAGCCGAGAGGTCACTCTGCTGGGCACTCTTATGCACACTTTAGACACAACCCTTTTTAGGTTCCAAAGAATTGGGGTGGCTGGTGGTGGATACCTGAAACTATCAAACTACAACCCAGAACCCATGAATCTCGAAGACAGTTGTATAAAAATGTAGCTTATGAGGGGTGACAATGGGATTGGGAAAGCCATAAGGACCACACTCCACTTTGTCTTGTTTATGGATGGATGAGTAGAAAAATAGGGGAAGGAAACAAACATACAAAGGTACCCAGTGTTCTTTTTTACTTCAATTGCTCTTTTTCACTCTAATTATTATTCTTGTTATTTTTGTCTGTGTGCTCATGAAGGTGTCAGGGATTGATTTAGGTGATGAATGTACAACTATGTAATGGTACTATAAACAATCGAAAGTACGATTTGTTTTGTATGACTGCATGGTATGTGAATATATCTCAATAAAATGAAGTTAAAAAAAAAAAGCAATATACACACCCACACAAAATCCACAACCCAACAAGGTAAAATTCAGTGTCTAGCATCTAATAAAAAATTATCAGGCATCAATTCCACTCCTAAGTATATATCCAAAAGAATTGAAAATGGGAACAAAGGTACTTTTATGTCAATGCTCATAGCATTGTTCATGATACCCAATAGATGGGAACAACCCAAGTGAACATAAACAGATGAATGGATAAACAAAATATGGTATAGCCATACAATGGAATATTATCCCACCATAAAAAAAGGAATGTAGTTCTCATACATGGCTACAACGTGGATGATCCTTGAAAATATTTTGCTAAGTAAAATAAGCCAGAAACAAAAGGACAAATACTGTATGATCTCACTTATATGAAATATCCAGAATAGGCAAATTCGCAGAGAAAGAAAATACATTGGAAGTTACCAGGGACTGGGGGGAATGGGGGAATTATTGCTTAATGGGTACATAGTTCCTATTTGGGATGATGAAAAGATTTGGCAATGGATGGTGGTGATAGCTGCACAACATTGTGAATGTAATTAGTGCCACTGACTTGTACACTTCAAATGATTATGGCAAAAAAGTTATCAGGCATGCACAATAGCAGAAAAATGTGACCAATAATGAGAGGAAAAATCGGTCAATAGAAACAAATGCTAAAGTTAATTGACAAGACATTAAACAACTATTATGAATATATTCTATAAGTTGAAGAAGGTAGAGGAAAGAGTGAGCATATTAAGGAGAAACATGAGAGATATAAAAAAGACCCAAATTGAACATCTGAAGATTAAAAAATGCATTTTCTGAGGTGAAAAAGATTAGACATTGCAGAGGGATTGGTGAACTTGAAGACATAGCTATAGAAACTATCAACAATGAAACAGAGAAAAAGGACTGAACAAAATGGATAGAGCATCAGTGAGCTGGGAGACAATTTCAAGGAGCCTAATATATATGTAACTGGAGTCCCAGAAAGGGGGGTAGGGACAGAAAGGATATTTGAATAACTAATGACTGAACAATTTTCAAATTTGTTGAAAATTATAAAATGACCAATTCAAGACACTCAAAAAACCATAAGCAGAAGTAACATGCAGAAAACTACATCAAGGCAGGATGATAGCTGGCTTCTTGTTGGAAACAATATAACCTGTTGGGAACAGAAGCTCCCTTTACAAGTAACCCAGTTGTTATGCTTGAAGACATTCTACTTTCAAGAACTGTGCCATCATCTTTTCTATGCTCCTCAGCAAATATTTGTTGGAAAATTATGAGGTTCGTTTATTAATTAATTTAACACACATTTACTGACACCCATTATATGCTCAACTTGAGGTGGGCACCAGGGACAGAAAACTAAGCTAGGCCAAGTCCCAGCACTTAAGCTCACAGTTTAGTCAGGGACCCAGCAAAAGATCTGTGGTTTTATACCTTTCAACAAATTTTGAAAATTTTTGGCCATTTGTTTTTTCAAACATTTTTGGTTGTAATGTTAGGGAAAAGAACTTGTTGCTAATGATTTTCAAAGGATTGAACAGAGAATTTTGCAGGGAATTTTCTTGCTGACTTTGAGGTCCTGTAGGTGCTGGGCTGATAAAGATATAAAAGTTGGAGTTTTGGAGATCATGTTTGGGGCATATGAACTGATGACTTGGCAGAGAAACCCAGTCTTCATCTGGTCTGTTTAATGTCTGTCTCCCCTACAATTATAAGCTCAAAAAATACAGAAATCATGTCTCTTTTGCACACAACTGTAGCCCTAAAGTCTAGTACAGTGCCTTATGCATAATCAGCACTCAATAAATATTTATTGAAAGAAGTTATGACCTGCTTCACCACTTTAAGGTATAAATAATGCTCATCTTTTTTCCAATTAATTGTTTAAGCATTCATCTGCTTTTACTGATAGGAAGTCACTTTCTCCCTTTTGAGGCTTCTGTTCCTCTTAATTTGGTAAAGAACCCTGGGCACCTATTCATTCCAAGGTGAACAGTCCTAATTCTAAACTCTATGCAGAAGAAGAGAGAAGTGGGAAATCCAGTCAGTCCACTAGAACTGTAGCTTTTCTTGCCAACCCCAATTGGTCCTGCACAGTGCAAGGGTTTACAATACCAAGGTTAAACTTCTTTGAGTTAATTCTTTGTGCTTAGCTGTTGATCCTCAAAACACACCCCTGTGCCTGCCAGGCTCAGTGTTGGGGCTTTGAACCTTAGAATCAGTGCAACCCCCAAGAACTCTTAGGTTGAGCCCAGATAAGCAGCCCAGATTCTTGCTGCCTTCAAGGTAATTTCTAATTTGGGACCATCAGAGTCCTTTTGTGCCACTCCAACAGTTTTCCCAAACTTTAAATCTAGGGAAGAAGGGGCTGGGTTCTTGATCCCTTCCCTCTCAGAAAGCCCCTGGGCTTCTTATGTAAATTATTCTACTCTCTCCCCAAGACTCACCAGAATGTTGAACATTACTAAAACATAAGAAAAAAAATCTTGTTACCCCTTAACTAAGAGTAATTTCCTGCCTTCTATGTATATAACGAAAGGAACTAGCCAAATGATTTTTTTCTATAATAATCTGTCCAGAGTGAGTCAGTTTTCATCTCTAGACATCAAAGAGATTAACATAATTTTTTTTAAAATTCCACTTTAGTAGCCACTTTGTTATAAAAAAACAAAGGAAGGTGTGGTTATCTGGAATGTGCTTTCAGCATAACTCTTTTGGGAATGTCTAGAAGTAGTAGGCCAAAGATTTAGATCATCAGGGTTCTGACTGTCCTCTGAATTGCCTAATGCCATGCAACGGAAAGAGTGAGGAGTTAGATTTGGCTTAAACATTAAGTATATGAAAAGAATGAACCAGAGATAAGGTGAACAAAGAGGTCAGGGTCAGATTTTGGAGGCCATCAATGCTAGACTGAGGAGCTTGGAATTTTCTGTGGAAAATTCCTTACACATTCTCAATCAAGGGAAGATCATGATCATAGCTAATCTTCTTAAAGATGCACCAGGAAGTGTGCAGAGGAAGGAAGTAAGATTGGAAGGAGAGAGACCAGTTACATGATGAACTCTTTCTTGGGATATTATAATGATGAGGGCTGAACTATGGGGGTGACAATGAAAATGTAGGGGAAAGATTGAAGGTATCCTGTAGTACACTGGTTAGGACTTGGTGATGAAATATAGGAGGGAGTTGAATCAAAAGTGACTGTGGGATCTACACTTCACATCTAATTCTAGGTGGAATATGGAGATGAATGGAGTAAAAAGTCAAACCGAAAAAATAACTAGAAGAAAATATAGGAAAATAATCTTTGGGTGAGAAAATGACTTACTAACCTTAAGAGCAATATGAAGAATCAGAAAAGAAAATATTTACATATTCAATACCTAAAAATGGGAAACATCTATACATAAAATCATTTAAAAATTAAATATCAAGCTGGGGGAGTTATTTGTAATAAATTTCCCAAGGGTTAATGTCCTTTTAGTCTAAATTCCTTCAGGCTTCACTCAATCTTGGGTACAGATAAGGAACACATTAAGAGTAATAACACAAATATCTATCAGGTTATATCCCCAACAGCATATGCCAAACCTCAAGACACCCACCAAGCACCCCACCCCCAAGCATGTATGGTAAGGAGGAAGTCCCAAGCAATTTTTAAACCAATTTGTCAAGAAAAATTACCATGCTGTATCTACCCTGTTCTTTGGCTTGGGCTAACCTCCTCCATTCTATAACTTGAAGCCTCATGAGATAGAAGCCAAGGCCCACTATGAAACACCAACATCTGTGTCAAGGATTGTTTGTTTCTTGTTGCTTCCAAAGTTACAAATCTTTGAGGTATTAGAGATATGCTGTGTTCTGCATAGAATTGGGATAAGTCCCATCTCCCCCACTCTCTGTCACCATTTGTCCCCCCTGTATCTAATAGAATCCCTTGTAGAATCAGCTCCTCATGTTCTTCCTGAAACCTTTCTCCAGAGAGTTCAGGCACCAGGCCACAGGGCAAGCTAGGAGACAGACAACATATGTAGCAGTGATCAAGAATGTGGGCCCACAGAAAATAAAAATGTATTTGCAAAACTCCTTTGAGGGACTGGGGGAAAATGTGGAAATATTAACCTTCCCCACCTGGGGAATTCCTGACATTCTCACAAGTATTAGGAACTCCCAGTTAAGTAGGCTGAGCTCTCGATCTTGGGGCTTGCCCTTATAAATTTTGTTACTGCAAAGGAGAGGCTAAGCCTACTTATAATTAGGCCTAAGAGTCACTCCCAGAGAACCTCTTTTGCTGCTCAGATGTGGCTTCTCTCTATAAGCCAACCCAACAGGAAAACTCACTGCCCCCCACTCCCCACCACTACATGGGACATGACTCTCAGGGGTGTAAGTCTCCCTGGAAACGTGGGACATGACCCCCAGAGTGAGCCTGGATGCAGCATTGAGGGATTGAGAAAGACTTCTTGACCAAAGGGGGATAATAAATGAAACAAAGTTTCAGTGGCTAAGAGAGTTCAAATAGAGATGAGAGGCCATTCTGGAGGTTATTTTTATGCGTTATATAGATATTCCCTTCTAGTTTCTAGTGTATTAGAATAGCTAGGCAGTATTACCTGAATCTGTTGAACTGTAATGCAGTAGATTTGATTCTTGATGATGATTGTATAACTATATAACTTTTACCACGGGACCATGTGATTGTCAAAACCTCGTGACTGACACCCCCTTTATCCAGTGTATGGACAGAGGAGTAATCAAATAAACACACAGTAAATAAATAAATAATAGGGGGGATATGGGTTATGGGATGTTTTGGATGTTCTTTTTTCTTTTTCTTTTTTTCCTTATTTTGGAGTGAAGAAAATGTAACATTGATCATGGTGATGAGTGCACAACTATATGACCATAGTGTGAGCCATTGATTGTATACTTTGGATGTGTTGTATGGTGTGTGAATATATTTAAAAAAAAGAGTGTGGGCCCTGCAGTTAGACTCCCTGGATCTGCCAGATATGTAATACTGGTTAAATCATTTAATCTCTCTTAAACCTTGGATTCCTCATATGGAAATTAAGTATGAATGATATTGCATTTCAGGACTAAATGATATATAAAGCATATAAAGCATTTAACAAAGTGCCTGGCACATAGTAATTATTCAGTGAATGAATATGAGCACATTATAGAGATTAAACTTGTTAGTATATTGCCTTAATTCCTCCAAATATTTTTACTTTTTAAAGAAATAAAATGTTACAGATACTTCTCAAGCTCTGCCCTACATCCTTTTCCTCAGAGGTAACCATCTTTTTGAGGTTGGTGTATATTACTCCAATGAATGTTTTTGTACTTTTGGTAATTCATATGTCAGAGCCATCAACAATATTTACTACTGTTTCGTGTTTCTTACGTTTTTCCATAAATGATCTCATAGAATATGTATGATTGTGCAGCTTGCTTTGTAAACTCAACATTATTTTTCAGATGAATCTAAGTTGATTCATGTACATTTAGTTCCATTGTATATTTTATTCTATTGTATGAATAAATCACAGTTGATTTGTCCTTCCCTTAATAAGGGATAGTTGGGTGAGTTTCACTTTTTTGCTATTACATAGAGTGCTATAGTGAACATTCTTGTGCGTGCCTACTTGTAACCATGTTTGAGACTTTCTGTAGAGTAAATACCTAAAATTGGATTGCTGGGTAATAGGAGATGTGCACATTTAAATTTTTCCCAATATTTTATTATGAAAACGTTGAAACATACAGAAAAGTTGAAAGAATTGTAAAGTAAATTCCCAAGTACCCATCACCTAGATTCTATAATTAACATTTTACTATACTTGCTTTATCATATCCATCCCTCTATTCATCCATCAATCCATCTTATTTTTTGATGCATTTCAAAGTTGCAGACATCAGTAAACTTTACTTCTAAACACTTGAGCATACATTTTGAACTAGAGTTCAATATTTGTTTATGGTTCTTTTTAAGTTAAAATTTGCATATAATAAAAAGCAAAAAATCTTAAGTGTACCATTCAATAAGTTTTGACAAATGAATTCACCTGTGTAGTCCAAACCCCTATCAAGACAGAACATTACCATCACTGCAGAAAATTCCTTCACGTCTCTTTCCAATCAATTACACCCACCAGAGGCAACCACTGTTCTTATTCCACCCCCACCCCCCATAGATTAGTAGTTGTGCCTTATATAGATTGACTTATGCACTATGTATTCTTTTGGGTAAGGCTTCTTTCACTCAGCATTTTACTGCTGAATAGTATTTTATTGCATGAATATACCATAATTTGCTTATCTATATTCTCCTACTGATGGATGTCTAGGTTGTTTCCAATTTGGGGCTATTAAGAATAAAGCTGCTGGGGTAGGTACCCTCTAAAACAGCGCCAAATGATACCTGCCTCCTGGTATACATGACTTTATGTAATCCCCCTTCTAGTAGAGCCTTCAGATGAAACCAAAGGTCCAGTGGGACCTTTTGATTGAAGCCCTGCAAGAAACCTTGAGGCAGAGGCACTGAGCTAAGGCATCCCACAGAAACTGTGAGATAAAAAAAATGTTTGTTGTTTTAAGCTGCCAAATTTTGGAGTAATTTTGTTATCCAACAATAGATTACTAATACAGCTATGAACATTCTTGTAAAAGTCTTTTTGGACATATATTTTTATTTGTCTTCAGTATGCATCTTTAATTTTGCTAGGTATTGCTGAATTAATCTCCAAAGTGGTTTTACACATTTGTACTCCCACCATCCATGTCTGAGTTCCTTTTTCTTCACATTCTTACCAATGCTTGGTATTGCAGGTCATTAATTTTTGCCAATCTAATGAGTATGAAATACTATCCATTGCAAAGCATAAATATGAGGATAAATCCCATCACCTCTATTCTGTGTCACTCTACTTCTAATATTAATTTTCATGATTACTACTAAGATTTGCCATCTTTCATATATTTATTGGCACTTAGGGATTTCATCCTGTGGAAATTGTGTGTTTATATCCTTTTCCAATTTTTTAATTGGGTTTTTTATATATATTAATTGTATTTTAGTAACGCATATGCAACCTAAAAGTTCTCCCTTTAACCACATTAACATATATTTAGTGGTGTTAATTACATTGACAATGTTCTGTTACTATCATCATCATCCATTACCGCAACTTTTCCATCACCCCTAACAGAAACTCTGTACCAATTAAGTATTAACAACTCATTCCCTACCCCCACCTGGAAATTGTATTCTAGATTCTAACTCTATGAATTTGCTTATTCTAATTGTGTCAGTGATAGCATACAATATTTTTTATTCTTTTCTGTCAGGCTTATTTCACTTAACATAATGTCTTCAAAGTTTATCCACGTTGTCACATGCATCAAAACTTCATTTTTGTGGCTGCATAATATTCTATTGTATGTATATACCACATTTTACTTATCCATTCAAATGCTGGTGGTCACTTGGGTTGCTTCCATCTTTTGGCAATTGTAAATAATGCCATTATGAATAGGACTATGCAAATATCTCTTTGAGTCCCTGCTTTCAATTCTTTTGGGTATATATCTAGAAGTAGGATTGCCACGTCACATGGTAATTCTTGTGCTGGTTTAAAACTGTTATGTACCACTGACATACCATGTTCTTTTAATCCAGTCTTGTGGATGCAGACTTCTTATCAGTGGGACCTTTTGATTAGATGGTTTCCAAGGAGATGTGACCCACCAACTGTGGGTGAGACTTTTTGATTAGATTACTTCCATGGAGGTGTGACCCTGCCCATTCAAGGTGGGTCTTACTTAGATCACTGGAGTCCTTAACAAAACTGAGAGCCTACACAGATGTAGACCCTTGGAGATGCTGACAGAAAGACATTTAGAGATGCTAAGCTAAGAGATGAACCCCCGAGTTTGACCTGGAGAAGCTAAGGGAGGACCCCAAGATGTTTAGAGAGAACAAGCAAGGATGCCCAGGAGCTGAGAGAGAGCAGTGAGAAGATACAGAAGCCCAGAGACATTTTGGAGAAATAAATCTAGAACCTGGGAGCAAAGGGCCAGTAGCTGCCAGCCATGTGCCTTCCCAGCTGACAAAGGTGTTCTGGACTCCATCAGCCTTTCTTCAGGGAAAGTATCCTTTAGTTAATGCCTTAGTTTGGACACTTTTATGGCCATATAACTGTACATTTGTAACTTAATAAATCCCCTTTATAAAAGCCAATCAATTTCTGGTATTTTGCATAATGGCAGCTTTAGCAAGCCAGAACAATTTTATACTTCACTTTTTCTGGAACTGTCAAACAATATTCCACACTGGCTGAACCATTTTATATTCCCAACTACAATTTCTCCTGTTTCTCCTCATTCTCTCCAACAATTGTTGTTTTTCATTTTTAAATAGTAGCCTTTCTAGTTTGTGTGAAGTGGAATCTCATTGTGGTTTTGATTTGCATTTCCCTAACAGCTTATAATATTCAGCATCTTTTCACATGCTTTGTAGCCATTTGTATGTCTTCTTGGTAGAAATGTCTATTCAAGACTTTTATTTCAAAAGGATTTCATTTTAATGAAGCAAATGCAAGAAGAACCAAATACAATGATAAGCTATAAATTAATAGAAACATATCTTAAATCTGAAATAAGTACTTACAAGATGGTTATATTCCAGATTCATGCATGGCAACTAATGAGTACTTTATTGCATCCAAAGAAAATTGACAATAAGAATGGTTTAAAAATGAAAGAAAATACATATATATAGTCAAATCAGGAAAATATAGAGTAAAATTTTGTTTTGCTGTGTTTAAATTTTTACTAAAATTTCTAATCAAAGTATTTTCACTATCCCTTCATACATTTTTTCCAGTTTTTTCTTTAATGGTTTGTCTTTTGAAAATACAAGGCAAATAAGGCAAAAATATTGACCTTTATGAATTCTAGATAGTAGTTACATGAATCTTCATTATATATGAATTTTTAATTATTTTGTAAGTTTGTATTTTTAATAGTTTTATTCACACACCATACATTCCATCCAAAGTACAATCAGTGGCTCTTGGTATAATCACAGGATTGTGCATTCACCACCATAATCAATTTAAGAACATCCTCGTTACTCTGAAAAAAAAAATCTCGTACCCCTTATACCTTCTATTATTGATGCTTTGGTTTGATATAGTACCTTTGTTACAATTGATGAAAGAATATTACAATATTGCTGGTAACTAGAGTCTTTAGTTTGCTTTAATTGCATTTTTCCCATATACCACCTGTATTAGTCAGGGTGCTTTAGGGAAACAGACTCAACAGGAGACATCTGTAAATATGCGATTTTATAAAAGTGTCTCACACAACTGTAGGGATGCATGAGTCCAAATTCCATAGGGCAGGCAGCGAGCTGGCAACTCCGATGAAGTTCATTGATGAACTTCCCAAGAGAGGCTGCCTAGCTGAAGAAGAAATGAAAGTTCTCTCTCTTTTCCCTTAAAAGTCTTCAACTAATTAGATTAAATCCAGCTGATTGAATTCTCTCATCGCAGAAGACACTTCCTTCATTGATGTAATCAGCCACAGGTGCAATCAATTGGCTGATGATTTAATAAACCAGCCTTCTGGTTTATTAACCAGCCACAAATGTCCTTGCAGTTAACGGTTAGGCCAGTGCTTGCTTGATCAGACACCTGGACACTGTCACCTGGCCAAGATGACACATGAACCTAACCGTCATACCACCCTATTATAACACCTTGTAATAATGATGTATATTTGTTCTAGTTCATTTAATAACTTTCTTATATTTTACAATTAACCACAGTCATCATCCACAACAGGTTTCACTGTTACACAGTTCCAAGTTTTATCCTCTAGCTTTCCTTCTAGTGACATACACAAATCTAGACTTCCCTCTTTAAACCATACTCACACTCAGCACTGTTAATTATACTGACAGTATTGTGCTACCATCACTTCTATCCATTTCCAAACATTTACAATCAACATTATTAAAAAATTCTGTACAAATTAACCATTAGCTCCCCATTCTCTACCCTGTTTCTATCTCCTGGTAACCTATACTCTACATTTTAAGTCTCAGAGTTTGCTCATTGTAATTAGTTCATGTTAGTTAGACCATAAAATATTTATTTTTTCTATTCTTCATGAAGTCCTTTGATACAAAAAAGTTTTAATTTGTTTATTATCTATTTTTCCTTTGTTGCTTGTACTTTTGGTGTAAGGTCTAAGAAACCACTGCCTAAGACAGGTTCCTGAAGATGCTTCCCTATGGTTTCTTCTAGGAGTTTCATAATCCTGATTCATATATTTAGGTCTCTGATCAATTTTAAGGTAATTTTTGGACATGGTGTGAGCTAACAGTCCCCCTTCATTCTTCTACATATGGATACCCACTTTTCCCCGAAACACCATTTTTTGGAGAGACTGTTCTTTCCAGACTGAATGGATGGGACAATGTCAAGAATCAATTGACCATAGATGTGAGGGTCTGTCTGTGAACTCTAAATTCAATTCTGTTAGTTGATATATTTCTCCTTGTGCCAGTACCACACTATTTTAACCACTGTGTCCTTGTAATAAGTTTTTTTAATTTATCTATGCCAAACGTTTATTAGTGAAATAGTCCTGAAGATATAATTCTACATATGCTGCTTTGATATTACATAATATTTATGAAAAAAGACAAAACACATAGAATTAGACATAAAATTCAAAGACCATGGTACAACCTTTATCTTTTTTTTACTTCAGCAAACAAAAAATAATGTCCACTCAACCAAGGCAAGATGGCGGATTGGTGAGCTGTATGTTTTAGTTACTCCTCTGGGAAAGTAGGTAGAAAGCCACGAACTGCATGGACTGGACACCACAGAGCAATCGGACTTTGGGCATACTTCATACAACACTCATAGAAACGCAGAACGGCTGAGATCAGCGAAATCTGTAAGATTTTGCGGCCAGGGGACCCGCGCCCCTCTCTGCCAGGCTCAATCCCATGGGAGGAGGGGCTGTCAGCTCCGGGAAGGAGAAGGGAGAATTGCAGTGGCAGCCCTTATCGGAAACTCATTCTACTGATCCAAACTCCAACCATAGATAGACTGAGACCAGACACCAGAGAATCTGAGAGCAGCCAGCCCAGCAGAGAGGAGACAGGCATAGAAAAAAACAACACAAAAACCTCCAAAATAAAAGCCGAGGATTTTTGGAGTTCTGGTGAACATAGAAAGGGGAAGGGCAGACCTCACGCCCTGAGGCGCATATGCAAATCCCGAATAAAAGCTGATCTCTCTGCCCTGTGGACCTTTCCTTAATGGCCCTGGCTGCTTTGTTTCTTAGCATCTCAATAACCCATTAGATCTCTGAGGAGGGCCCTTTTTTTTTTTTTAATCCTTTTTTCTTTTTCTAAAACAATTACTCTAAGAAGCCCAATACAGAAAGCTTCAAAGACTTGCAATTTGGGCAGGTCAAATCAAGAGCAGAACTAAGAGAGCTCTGAGACAAAAGGCAATAATCCAGTGGCTGAGAAAATTCACTAAACACCACAACTTCCCAAGAAAAGGGGGTGTCCGCTCACAGCCACCATCCTGGTGGACAGGAAACACTCCTGCCCATCGACAGCCCCATAGCCCAGAGCTGCCCCAGACAACCCAGTGTGACAGAAGTGCTTCAAATAACAGGCACACACCACAAAACTGGGCGTGGACATTAGCCTTCCCTGCAACCTCAGCTGATTGTCCCAGAGTTGGGAAGGTGGAGCAGTGTGAATTAACAAAGCCCCATTCAGTTATCACTTCAGCAGACTGGGAGCCTCCCTACACAGCCCAGCAGCCCAGAACTGCCCTGGGGGGACGGCACTCACCTGTGACATAGCACAGTCATCCCTCAACAGAGGACCAGGGGTGCACAGCCTGGAAGAGGGGCCCACTTGCAAGTCTCAGGAGCCATACGCCAATACCAAGGACTTGTGGGTCAGTGGCAGAGACAAACTGTGGCAGGACTGAACTGAAGGATTAGACTATTGCAGCAGCTTTAAAACTCTAGGATCACCAGGGAGATTTGATTGTTAGGGCCACCCCCCCACCCTGACTGCCCAGAAACATGCCCCATACACAGGGCAGGCAACACCAACTACACACGCAAGCTTGGTACACCAGTTGGGCCCCACAAGACTCACTCCCCCACTCACCAAAAAGGCTAAGCAGGGGAGAACTGGCTTGTGGAGAACAGGTGGCTCGTGGACGCCACCTGCTGGTTAGTTAGAGAAAGTGTACTCCACGAAGCTGTAGATCTGATAAATTAGAGATAAGGACTTCAATAGGTCTACAAATCCTAAAAGAACCCTGTCAAGTTCGGGAAATGCCACGAGGCCAAAAACAACAGAAAATTATAAAGCATATGAAAAAACCAGACAATATGGATAACCCAAGCCCAAGCACCCAAATCAAAAGTTCGGAAGAGACACAGCACCTAGAGCAGCTACTCAAAGAACTAAAGATGAAAAATGAGACCATAGTACGGGAAACAAAGGAAATCAAGAAGACCCTAGAAGAGCATAAAGAAGACATTGCAAGACTAAATGAAAAAATGGATGATCTTATGGAAATTAAAGAAACTGTTGACCAAATTAAAAAGATTCTGGACACTCATAGTACAAGACTAGAGGAAGTTGAACAACGATCAGTGACCTGGAAGATGACAGAATGGAAAATGAAAGCATAAAAGAAAGAATGGGGAAAAAAACTGAAAAAATCGAAATGGACGTCAGGGATATGATAGATAATATGAAACGTCCAAATATAAGACTCATTGGTGTCCCAGAAGGGGAAGAAAAGGGTAAAGGTCTAGGAAGAGTATTCAAAGAAATTGTTGGGGAAAACTTCCCAAATCTTCTAAAGAACATAAATACACAAATCATAAATGCTCAGCGAACTCCAAATAGAATAAATCCAAATAAACCCACTCCGAGACATACACTGATCACACTGTCAAACACAGAAGAGAAGGAGCAAGTTCTGAAAGCAGCAAGAGAAAAGCAATTCACCACATACAAAGGAAACAGCATAAGACTAAGTACTGACTACTCAGCAGCCACCATGGAGGCGAGAAGGCAGTGGCACGATATATTTAAAATTCTGAGTGAGAAAAATTTCCAGCCAAGAATACTTCATCCAGCAAAGCTCTCCTTCAAATTTGAGGGGGAGCTTAAATTTTTCACAGACAAACAAATGCTGAGAGAATTTGCTAACAAGAGACCTGCCCTACTGGAGATACTCAAGGGAGCCCTATAGACAGAGAAACAAAGAAAGGACAGAGAGACTTGGAGAAAGGTTCAGTACTAAAGAGATTCGGTATGGGTACAATAAAGGATATTAATAGAGAGAGGGGAAAGATATGGCAAACATAAACCAAAGGATAAGATGGCCGATTCAAGAAATGCCTTCACGGTTATAACGTTGAATGTAAATGGATTAAACTCCCCAATTAAAAGATATAGATTTGCAGAATGGATCAAAAAAAATGAACCATCAATATGTTGCATACAAGAGACTCATCTTAGACACAGGGACACAAAGAAACTGAAAGTGAAAGGATGGAAAAAAATATTTCATGCCAGCTACAGCCAAAAGAAAGCAGGTGTAGCAATATTAATCTCAGATAAAATAGACTTCAAATGCAGGGATGTTTTGAGAGACAAAGAAGGCCACTACATACTAATAAAACGGGCAATTCAACAAGAAGAAATAACAATCGTAAATGTCTATGCACCCAATCAAGGTGCCACAAAATACATGAGAGAAACACTGGCAAAACTAAAGGAAGCAATTGATGTTTCCACAATAATTGTGGGAGACTTCAACACATCACTCTCTCCTATAGATAGATCAACCAGGCAGAAGACCAATAAGGAAACTGAAAACCTAAACAATCTGATAAATGAATTAGATTTAACAGACATATACAGGACATTACATCCCAAATCACGAGGATACATATACTTTTCTAGTGCTCACGGAACTTTCTCCAGAATAGATCATATGCTGGGACATAAAACAAGCCTCAATAAATTTAAAGATTCAAATTATTCAAAGCACATTCTCTGACCACAATGGAATACAATTAGAAGTCAATAACCATCAGAGACTTAGAAAATTCACAAATACCTGGAGGTTAAACAACACACTCCTAAACAATCAGTGGGTTAAAGAAGAAATAGCAAGAGAAATTGCTAAATATATAGAGACGAATGAAAATGAGAACACAACATACCAAAACCTATGGGATGCAGCAAAAGCAGTGCTAAGGGGGAAATTTATACCACTAAACGCATATATTAAAAAGGAAGAGCGAGCAAAAATCAAAGAATTAATGGATCAACTGAAGAAGCTAGAAAATGAACAGCAAACCAATCCTAAACCAAGTAGAAGAAAAGAAAGAACAAGGATTAAAGCAGAAATAAATGACATAGAGAACAGAAAAACAATAGAGAGGATAACTATCACCAAAAGTTGGTTCTTTGAGAAGATCAACAAGATTGACAAGCCCCTAGCTAGACTGACAAAATCAAAAAGAGAGAAGACCCATATAAACAAAATAATGAATGAAAAAGGTGACATAACTGTGAATCCTGAAGAAATTAAAAAAATTATAAGAGGATATTATGAACAACTATATGGCAACAAACTGGATAATGTAGAAGAAATGGACAATTTCCTGGAAACATATGAACAACCTAGACTGACCAGAGAAGAAATAGAAGACCTCAACCAACCCACCACAAGGAAAGAGATCCAATCAGTCATCAAAAATCTTCCCACAAATAAATGCCCAGGGCCAGATGGCTTCACAGGGGAATTCTACCAAACTTTCCAGAAAGATCTGACACCAATCTTACTCAAACTCTTTCAAAACGTTGAAGAAAATGGAACACTACTTAAGTCGTTTTATGAAGCTAACATGAATCTAATACCAAAACCAGGCAAAGATGCTACAAAAAAGGAAAACTACCGGCCAATCTCCCTAATGAATATAGATGCAAAAATCTTCAACAAAATACTTGCAAATTGAATCCAAAGACACATTAAAAAAATCATACACCATGACCAAGTGGGGTTCATTCCAGGCATGCAAGGATGGTTCAACATAAGAAAATCAATCAATGTATTACAACACATTAACAAGTCAAAAGGGAAAAATCAATTGATCATCTCAATAGATGCTGAAAAAGCATTTGACAAAATCCAACGTCTGTTTTTGATAAAAACACTTCAAAAGGTAAGAATTGAAGGAAACTTCCTCAACATGATAAAGAGCATATATGAAAAACCCACAGCCAGCATAGTACTCAACGGTGAGAGACTGAAAGCCTTCCCTCTAAGATCAGGAACAGGACATGGATGCCCGCTGTCACCACTGTTATTCAGCATTGTGCTGGAAGTGCTAGCCAGGGCAATCCGGCAAGACAAAGAAATAAAAGGCATCCAAATTGGAAAAGAAGAAGTAAAACTGTCATTGTTTGCAGATGATATGATCTTATATCTAGAAAACCCTGAGAAATCGACGATACAGCTGCTAGAGCTAATAAACAAATTTAGCAAAGTAGCGGGATACAAGATTAATGCACATAAGTCGGTAATGTTTCTATATGCTAGAAATGAACAAACTGAAGAGACACTCAAGAAAAAGATACCATTTTCAATAGCAACTAAAAAAATCAAGTACCTAGGAATAAACTTAACCAAAGATGTAAAAGACCTATACAAAGAAAACTACGTAACTCTACTAAAAGAAATAGAAGGGGACCTTCAAAGATGGAAAAATATTCCATGTTCATGGATAGGAAGACTAAATGTCATTAAGATGTCAATTCTACCCAAACTCATCTACAGATTCAATGCAATCCCAATCAAAATTCCAACAACCTACTTTGCAGACTTGGAAAAGCTAGTTATCAAATTTATTTGGAAAGGGAAGATGCCTCGAATTGCTAAAGACACTCTAAAAAAGAAAAACGAAGTGGGAGGACTTACACTCCCTGACTTTGAAGCTTATTATAAAGCCACAGTTGCCACAACAGCATGGTACTGGCACAAAGATAGACATATAGATCAATGGAAACGAATTGAGAATTCAGAGTTAGACCCTCAGATCTATGGCTGACTGATCTTTGATAAGGCCCCCAAAGTCACTGAACTGAGCCATAAAGATCTTTTCAACAAATGGGGCTGGGAGAGTTGGATATCCATATCCAAAAGAATGAAAGAGGACCTCTACCTCACCCCCTACACAAAAATTAACTCAAAATGGACCAAAGATCTCAATATAAAAGAAAGTACTATAAAACTCCTAGAAGATAATGTAGGAAAACATCTTCAAGACTTTGTATTAGGTGGCCACTTCCTAGACTTTACACCCAAAGCACAAGCAACAAAAGAGAAAATAGATAAATGGGAACTCCTCAAGCTTAGAAGTTTCTGCACCTCAAAGGAATTTCTCAAAAAGGTAAAGAGGCAGCCAACTCAATGGGAAAAAATTTTTGGAAACCATGTATCTGACAAAACACTGATATCTTGCATATACAAAGAAATCCTACAACTCAATGACAATAGTACAGGCAGCCCAATTATAAAATGGGCAAAAGATATGAAAAGACAGTTCTCTGAAGAGGAAATACAAATGGCCAAGAAACACATGAAAAAAATGTTCAGCTTCACTAGCTATTAGAGAGATGCAAATTAAGACCACAATGAGATACCATCTAACACCGGTTAGAATGGCTGCCATTAAACAAACAGGAAACTACAAATGCTGGAGGGGATGTGGAGAAATTGGAACTCTTATTCATTGTTGGTGGGACTGTATAATGGTTCAGCCACTCTGGAAGTCAGTCTGGCAGTTCCTTAGAAAACTAGATATAGAGTTACCATTCGATCCAGAGATTGCACTTCTCGGTATATACCCGGAAGGTCGGAAAGCAGTGACACGAACAGATATCTGCACGCCAATGTTCATAGCAGCATTATTCACAATTGCCAAGAGATGGAAACAACCCAAATGTCCTTCAACAGATGAGTGGATAAATAAAATGTGGTATATACACACGATGGAATACTACGCGGCAGTAAGAAGGTACGATCTCATGAAACATATGACAACATGGATGAACCTTGAAGACTTAATGCTGAGTGAAATAAGCCAGGCACAAAAAGAGAAATATTATATGCTACCACTAACGTGAACTTTGAAAAATGTAAAACAAATGGTTTATAATGTTGAATGTAGGGGAACTAGCAATAGAGAGCAATTAAGGAATGGGGAACAATAATCCAAGAACAGATAAGCTATCTGACGTTCTGGGGATGCTCAGGAATGACTATGGTCGGTTAATTTCTGATGGATATAGTAGGAACAAGTTCACAGAAATGTTGCTATATTATGTAACTTTCTTGGGGTAAAGTAGGAACATGTTGGAAGTTAAGCAGTTATCTTAGGTTAGTTGTCTTTTTCTTACTCCCTTGTTATGGTCTCTTTGAAATGTTCTTTTATTGTATGTTTGTTTTCTTTTTAACTTTTTTTTCATACAGTTGATTTAAAAAAGAAAGGAAAGTTAAAAAAAAAAAAAAAGAAATACAAGGAAAAAAAAAGATGTAGTGCCCCCTTGAGGAGCCTGTGAAGAATGCAGGGGTATTGGCCTACCCCACTTCCATGGTTGCTAACATGACCACAGACATAGGGGACTGGTGGTTTGATGGGTTGAGCCCTCTACCATAGGTTTTTCCCTTGGGAAGACGGTTGCTGCCAAGGAGAGGCTAGGCCTCCCTATGGTTGTGCCTAAGAGCCTCCTCCCGAATGCCTCTTTGTTGCTCAGATGTGGCCCTCTCTCTCTGGCTAAGCCAACTTGAAAGGTGAAATCACTGCCCTCCCCCCTATGTGGGATCAGACACCCAGGGAAGTGAATCTCCCTGGCAACGTGAAATATGACTCCCGGGGAGGAATGTAGACCCGGCATCGTGGGACGGAGAACATCTTCTTGACCAAAAGGGGGATGTGAAAGGAAATGAAATAAGCTTCAGTAGCAGAGAGATTCCAAAAGGAGCCGAGAGGTCACTCTGGTGGGCACTCTTACGCACACTTTAGACAACCCTTTTTAGGTTTTAAAGAATTGGGGTAGCTGGTGGTGGATACCTGAAACTATCAAACTACAACCCAGAACCCATGAATCTCGAAGACTGTTGTATAAAAATGTAGCTTATGAGGGGTGACAATGGGATTGGGAAAGCCATAAACTCCACTTTGTCTAGTTTATGGATGGATGAGTAGAAAAATAGGGGAAGGAAACAAACAGACAAAGGTACCCAGTGTTCTTTTTTACTTCAATTGCTCTTTTTCACTCTAATTATTATTCTTGTTATTTTTGTGTGTGTGCTAATGAAGGTGTCAGGGATTGATTTAGGTGATAAATGTACAACTATGTAATGGTACTGTGAACAATCGAAAGTACGATTTGTTTTGTATGACTGCGTGGTATGTGAATATATCTCAATAAAATGAAGAAAAAAAAATAATGTCCAATGATACGAAAAGTGGCAAGTCTTCTGACAATAAATAATAAATTACTTTGTAATTTTTGCAATGCAAGAGCAAACAAAATAAGTTTTCTTTTTTCCTCTATTTCCAGAGAGAGAAAACAGTTGTTTTAAACAATAACTATACATATCTTTGGGGGAAAACTTCTTGGACAGATACAAGTCAACACAATCCCAACATGCTTGTGGCAAAATAGAGGTAAACTTGTTGCAATGCTTTATAAGGTGGTTTTTAAATCTGAATTAAAAAACCTTTAAAGTAGCTTCAGATTTCTTGATAGAGGCTGGATCTCAAAAAAATGTGGGGGTGGGGGCAAAAGTTTAAAAAAAAAACAAAATAAACAGCTACAGGACATGGTAAGAGACAGTTTTTCAAAATTTTTTATTATAGTAATATATATGCAATATAAATTTTCTCCCTTTAACCACATTCCAATATTTAATTCAGTTCTTTTAATTATATTCAAAATGTTGTGCTACTATCCCCACCCACCATCCATTACCAGAAATATACAATCAACCCAAATAAAAGCTAGGTAAAATGTAAGCTTTAACTTCCCATTCCCTATCCCCCTATTCTAGATTCTGACTCTATGAGTTTCCTTATTCTAATTATTTCATATCAGTAAGATCATATCATATTTGTCCTTTTGTGTCTGGCTTATTTTGCAAACATGATGTCTTCAAGGTACATCCATGTTGTCACATGAATCAGAGTTTCATTACTTTTTACACCAGGATAATATTCCATTGTATGTTGTGCTGGTTTGAATCTGTTATGTACCCCACAAATGCCATGTTCTTTGGTCCACTCTTGTGGGGGCAGACCTATTGTGAGTGGGACCTTATGATTGGGTTCTTTCATGGAGAGGTTACCCTGCCCATTCAAGGTAGGTCTTAATTAGTTTACCAGTGTCCTCTATGAGAAGATAAAAAGCAGAGACATTTTGAAGAGAGCTCAGAGAGATGCTTAGAGAGAAAATACCTAGAGACATTTTGGAGACAGCCATTGAATACAGATGTTTGGAGATGCTAAGCTAAGAGATGAAGCCCAGAGTTTGCCCTGGAGAAGCTACATGAGAACCCACAACACTTAAGGAGTGAGTCATTGGAAGCAAAAGCTGAAAGCAACACAGTCTGGGAGCAAAGGACAAGCAGATGCCAGCCACATGCCTTGCTAGCTGACAGAGGTGTTCTGGATGCCATCGGCCTTTTCCTCAGAGAAGGTATCTACCTCTTGATGCCTTAATTTGGACATTTTCATGGTGTTAGAACTGAAATTTGTGAACTAATAAACCCCCATTGTAAGAGCCAATCCATTTCTGGTATTTTGCATTTCGGCAGCTCTAGGAAACCAGAACAAATATATATACCAAATTTTATTTATCCCCTTGTCAGCTGATGGACACTTGGACTGCTTCCATCTTTTGGCAATTGTTGTGAAAATAACTGTTTGAGTCCTTGTTCTCAAAACTTTTGGGTAAATACCTAGAAGTGGGATTGCAGAGTCATATGGTAATTGTATATGTAACTTTCCGAGGAACTGCCAAACTGTCTTGCATGGTGGCTGCAACATTTTACATTCACACCAACAATGAATAAATTATCCTATTTCTCACATCCTCTCCAGTGCTTTTTAATTTTCAGTTTTTAAAATAGTAGCCATTCTAGGGGGTGTGAAATAGTCTCATTTTAGTTTTCTAATGCAATTTTATTGAGATATATTGACACACCATACAATCCATCTGAAGTATACTATGGTTCAAAGTATCATCGCATAATTGTACATTCATTACCATGATCAAGTTTAGTACATTTTCTTTTTCTTTTTTTTTATGGTTAAAATACAGTTTTTTTTATTCACCACTGTCTGCACAAATCCTTGAAAATAAAATTTCTTTACCTATAATCTTTGTTCATTTTATTTGTCACATGCTAAATTTATTGACCCTTGTTGAATACTCCCCTGGATTCTACTCATAGCATACTTTTTTAGTTTCCATTGGTGAATAATATTATTCCAGTTATCCCCTTGGGTAATTGAATGTTTGATGTGGATAAGAATCTGTGAAGGCCTGGTTTTCTCTCTATAGGGAGCTGGCAGGTATATAATGTTTTGAAGTCTGTTAAATATGGTAGAAAACACCCACAATACAATTTACCTACCATTGCTATTAAAAATACAAGTATCTGCCATTACTACCACAAACTTCTGCATTCAAATGAGGTTATCAGTTAGCCAGCCAGGCACCCAGAAAATCCTGAGCCAGTGGGATTCTGGCCCATGAAACAACCCCCCTTCCCAACTACAGACTCTCACATTTGTTTATTCCAAGTGCACAGTGGGTCTGGCACAAGAACAAATTATAATTTCACAAATCATTTTTACTAATATCCAAAATAAGGCAATCTTTTGGTTTATGTCCACATACATAAACCAGGAACTAATTAAAATTGTGCTATTTTTTTTACTCATTTTGGGGTTTGAAAGTCATATATATATATTTTTTTTAACTGTGAACATATTTTTTTTTAATCTTCATTTTTCTGAGATATATTCACATACCATGCAGTCATACAAAACAAATCGTACTTTCGATTGTTCACAGTACCATTACATAGTTGTACATTCATCACCTAAATCAATCCCTGACACCTTCATTAGCACACACACAAAAATAACAAGAATAATAATTGGAGTGAAAAAGAGCAATTGAAGTAAAAAAAGAACACTGGGTACCTTTGTCCGTTTGTTTGCTTCCCCTATTTTTCTACTCATCCATCCATAAACTAGACAAAGTGGAGTGTGGTCCTTATGGCTTTCCCAATCCCATTGTCACCCCTCATAAGCTACATTTTTTTTTTCAGGGTTTTATTTTTTTTTTATTTTTTTTTAATTCAGTTTTATTGAAATATATTCACAAACCATACAGTCATCCATGGTATACAATCAACTGTTCACAGTATGATCATATAGTTATGCGTTCATCACCACAATCTATTTCTGAACATTTTCCTGACATCAGAAAGAATCAGAATGAGAATAAAAAATAAAAGTGAAAAGAGAATACCCAAACCATCCCCCCATCCCACCCTGTCATTTAGTTTTTACTCCCATTTTTCTACTGATTTTTTTTCAATTTTTTAACTTTGTTTATCAAAAAATTAAAAACAAACAGGCAAACAACAACCAAAAAAACCCCACAACATTTCAAACAAAGCAATGGATTAAGGAAAACAAATAACCTAAAATAACTACTTTGTTTCCAATATGTTCCTACCATACCCCAAGAAAATTAATAAACCATGTCCAAACAGAGGAGTAAGAAAAACAAATAATCTAAAATAACTACATTGCTTCCAACATGTTCCTACCATACCCCAAGAAAATTAACAACCCCTAAGAAAACAAAGGAATAAGAGAAAAAAAAACCTAAAATAACTCTATTGCTTCCAACATGATCTTACTATATCCAAGAAAGTTTACAAACCATAATCATTCCTGAGCATTCCCATAACATTGAGATTACCCTCCATAGTTTATCTGTTCTTATTAGATTATCATTCCCCCTCCACTAATTGGTATCTCTAGGTCCCCTACATTCTACAGTATAAAACATTGTACATTTTTCACAGAATTCACATTAGTGGTAACATACAATATCTCTCTTTTTGTGCCTGGCTTATTTTGTTCAGCATTATGTGTTGTTTTTTTTTTTAATCTTCATTTTATTGAGATATATTCATATACCACGCAGTCATACAAAACAAATCGTACTTTCGATTGTTCACAGTACCATTACATAGTTGTACATTCATTACCCAAATCAATCCCTGACACCTTCATTAGCACACACACAACAATAACAAGAATAATAATTAGAGTGAAAAAGAGCAATTGAAGTAAAAAAGAACACTGGGTACCTTTGTCTGTTTGTTTCCTTCCCCTATTTTTCTACTCATCCATCCATAAACTAGACAAAGTGGAGTGTGGTCCTTATGGCTTTCCCAATCCCATTGTCACCCCTCATAAGCTACATTTTTATACAACTGTCTTCGAGATTCATGGGTTCTGGGTTGTAGTTTGATAGTTTCAGGTATCCACCACCAGCTACCCCAATTCTTTAGAACCTAAAATGGGTTGTCTATAGTGTGCGTAAGAGTGCCCACCAGAGTGACCTCTCGGCTCCTTTTGGATTCTCTCTGCCACTGAAGCTTATTTCATTTCCTTTCACATCCCCCTTTTGGTCAAGAAGATGTTCTCCGTCCCACGATGCCGGGTCTACATTCCTCCCCGGGAGTCATATTCCACGTTGCCAGGGAGATTCACTCCCCTGGGTGTCTGATCCCACGTAGTGCGGTAGGCAGTGATTTCACCTTTCAAGTTGGCGTAGCTAGAGAGAGAGGGCCACATCTGAGCAACAAAGAGGCATTCGGGAGGAGGCTCTTAGGCACAATTATAGGGAGGCCTGGCCTCTCCTTTGCATCTATGCTAGTATTTTACCTTTTTTTATAAGAAGCTCTGATTGTCAATCAAATTGCCATTAAAATTATCTAAAGATACCCATCCAATTTTTTTTCAATATTATGTTTCTGGTGCCCTCTCTGAAAAAGGCTATATAGGTTCAGTTTAATTAATACTGAATTTTTTCAATGTGCAAAAATCTAACTCTGCTTTTTTAATCAAATAAAAGGGGAAATGGCAACATTCCAGTAATCAAATGCCAACAAAAAATGGCAGCAGTACAAAGATCTAAGCAGATGTAAAATACAGCAGATTTGTAATTAGAACACCATGCAGTGATTTGTTTTTAGCAAGAACAAGAAGTTTAACAGGTAAAAGGAGGAAACAAAATACCACATTATACTGAATACTAAGCTAAGCAGCATATATTAATCTTACATACTAATAACTACTTGCTTTTGAATAACTAATTAAGCCTAATTTTTAAATTAAATGCCCATTCAACAGAACTGATAGGAACAAACATATTTATGCAAATTTACATCCTAGAATACCAGAGTAAACAGGAGATATTAGTCAAAGATGAACAAGAAAGTTCCATTCTTTTTCGGCATCTGTGTGACCAGGTTGCAAAGGACATGCTTTTCTCTTTGCTTTTCCTAAGCCACTGCTTCCTGCCTCTTCAAGAATCTGATTCTCTTTTTTTGGAATCTTTAGGGGACAGCTTAAAGAATTCTCCAATTCCTTTTTGCCATTTGGGGGTTGGGCACACACAAACTGGATTCCCTCCTGCATATTTATTTGTTTTTGGCTTTCTGCGACGAAAGCGACGTGGAGTTAGTGGCAGAGGTGGAGGACCCAAGCACCTTCCTGGGGACTCGAGAAGCCACCACTTTGCGATAGGCACCTGGGACATTGTCTGCTTTAGTCCGCACCATGTTCAAACCAGAGATGAAAGCAATGAACTGACTTCCCAGCCGTTGGTATTTCACAGGACAAGGCCCTGTCATTGTCTCTTTACTTTCCTTTTTTTTTTAATTGCAGAAACATATATACAACATAAATCTTCCTATCCCAACCCCTCCCAAGCATACCATTCAGTTGGACTAGTCACATTCACAATGTTGTAGTACCCTCACCATCATCCATTACTATAAATTTCCCTTCATCCCAAACAGAAACCCTACACTAATTTAGCATTCACTCCCCATTGCTCCTGCCGCCCCCACCCTTAGTAGCCTGTACTCTACTTCCTGAGTCTATGAGAGTGCATATTCTCTGATATTTTCTTTGTGGTTACATGAGGCTTAAATTTAACATCCTAAATATATAGGAATCTTATTTGCTTTTATAGCAACTTAACAACTTCAATAGTTGTTCCCATACCCTTTGTCCCCTCCTTTATGTCGTTTTGTCACATATTACATATTTATACATTATGAGTCCAAAACGATTGATTTATCATTACATTTTATGCAGTTGCCTTTTAGATCCTGTAGGAAGTAAAAAGTGGAGTTGCAAGTAAAAAATGCAATAGGTAGTAGTATTTCTAGTTACCCATGTCATTATCTTTAGCAGAGATATTTATTTCTTCATGTGACTTCAGACAATTGTCTAGTGCCCTTTCCTTTCAATGTGCAGAATGCCCTTTAGCATTTCTTATAGGACCAGACTAGTGGTGATGAAGTCCCTCAGCTTTTATTTATCTGAGAATGTCTTAATTCCTCCCTAATTTTTTTTATTTTTTAAATTCATTTTATTGAGATATATTCACATACCCTGCAGTGATATAAAACAAAGCATACATTCAATTGTTTACAGTACCATTATATAGTTGTGCATTCATCACCAAAATTAATTTTTGACATTTTCATTACCACACACACATTAATAATAAAGAATAATTAAAGTAAAAAAGAACACTGGGTTTCTTTTTTTTCTTCCCCCATTTTCTAGTCTTCCATCCATAAACTAGACAAAGGGCAGTGTGGGCCATATGGCTTTCCCAGTCACATTGTCACCCCTCATAAGCTATATTTTTATACAATCACCTTCAAGATTCATGGGTTCTGGATTGTAGTTTCATAGTTTCAGATATTTACTGTTAGCTATTCCACTTCATTACAACCTAAAAACATTGTCTACATTGTATGTAAGAGTGCCCACCAGAGTGACCTCTTGGCTCTTTTCAGAATCTCTGTGCCACTGAAGCTTATTTCATTTCATTTCATGTCCCCCTTTTGGTCAAGAAGATGTCCTCCATCCCATCATGCCAGGTCTAGATTCCTCCCTGGGAGTCAAATATTCCACATTGCCAGAGAGAGATTCAATCCCCTGGGTGTCAGAGCCCATGTAGGGGAGAGGGCAGTGATTTCACATGTCAAGTTAGCTTAGCTAAAGAGAGAGGGTCATATCTGAGCAATAAACAGGCATTCAAGAGGAGGCTCTTAGGAACAATTATAGGGAGGCCTAGCCTCTCCTTTGCAGCAACAGTCTTCCTATGGGCAAGTCCTGTGGTAGAGGGCTCAGCCCATCAAACCACAAGTCCCCTGTGTCTGTAAGCACATCAGCATCCATCGAAGTGGGGAAGCCCAATACCCCTGCATTCTCCACCAGCTCCTTAAGGGAGATTTGCATATTTTTTCTTTGCTTTTTTAACGCTTTTTTTTAAGTCAACTATGTAAAAAATTATAAAAAACATACAATAAAAAAACATTTCAAACAAACCATAGCAAGGGAGTAAGAAGAAGACAACTAACCTAAGACAACTGCTTTACTTCCAACCTGTTCCTACTTTACCCCAAGGAAGTTACATAATACAGCAACATTTCTGTGAACTTGCTCCTACTATATCCATCAGAAATCAACAGACCATAGTCATTCCTGGGCATCCCCAGAACGTTAAATAGCATATCTGTTCTTCTTGGATTACTGTTCCCCCTTCCTTAATTGCTCTCTATTGCTAGTTCCCCTACATTCTACATTATAAACCATTTATTTTACATTTTTCAAAGTTCACATTAGTGGTAGCATATGATATTTCTCTTTTTGTGCCTGGCTTATTTCGCTCAGCATTATGTCTTCAAGGTTCATCCATGTTGTCATATGTTTCACAAGATCGTTCCTTCTTACTGCCGCGTAGTATTCCATCGTGTGTATATACCACATTTTATTTATCCACTCATCTGTTGAAGGACATTTGGGTTGTTTCCATCTCTTGACAGTTGTGAACAGTGCTGCTATGAACATTTGCATGCCAATATCAGTTCATGTCACTGCTTTCAGATCTTCTGGGTATATACCTTTAACTGGATGATGGGTATGTCCTTATTGCAGATATGGGGCATGGTTATCATTTCTTCATTTTCATTGTCATTTTGATTGCCTGGATGCTTTCCTTGAAGAAATCCTAATTCTTCTCTCCACACTTCCTCTCCATGTTCCAACTGGGAAACCACTTCTGATTTGCAGAACTGATACCCCACAGAAAACAGATGACTGATACTCTCCAGCATAACATCTCTGAACAGCTGTCTCTGGCTTGTGTCCATTAAGTTCCATTCTTCATTGTTTTCATTGTCAATAGTTCTGCCACCAATTGTCTTCCTGTGGTTTTTCACTCTCAGTCTGAGCAATAAATGTCCAATGCTTGATAGTTCACGGAGATGGGCATCTGTGGGTCAGTAGGCTCCTTCAGGCCCAGAATGGGTCAGCAGTTCTCCCGTTCTTCTCAATGGCGAAGAGTAAGTCCCTCCCTAATTTTTGACAGATAGTTTTCCGGGCCCAGAATTGTTGATTGGCAATTTTTTGCTTTCAGGATTTTAAATATGTCTTCCCCTTGCTTTCTTGTCTCCATGGCCTCTGATAAGAAATTGGCACTTAATCTTATTGAAGCTCCCTTTTATGTGACACATTGCTTCTCTTTTATAGCTTTCAGAATTCTCGTTATCTTTGGCACCTTACAGTTTGATTATAACATGGCATGGTATGAGTCTATTTGGGTTTATCCTGTTTCAAGTTCTTCAAGCAGCTTGGATGTGTATATCCATGTCTTTCATTAAATTTGGGAAGTTTTTCCCATTACTTCTTTGAATATTCTCTCTGCCTGTTTCTCTCTTTCTTCTTCTGGGACTCCCACAGTGTATACACTTGCTGTTGTCCCACAGGGTCCTCAGGCTTCTGTACATCTTTCTTCATTCTTTCCTCCTTCTGCTTTTCAGATGGGATGATTTAAACTGTCTTATTTACAACTTCTTTCTTCTTCTGAGCTCTGATCTGTTGTTGAACCCTTCTAGGGAATTTTTACTTTCTGTTACTGTGGTCTTCAGCTCTGTTTCCTTTTCATAATTTATCTCTCTCTGTTGATAATCTCTTTATGTTTATCTATTTTTTTTCCTGATTTAATTTTGTTCTTTGTCCATGTTTTCCTTTAGCTCTTTGAGCATATTTAGGACCATTTAGTTTTTAGATTCAATGCTTTTATTCACATGGAATTTTTATTTTATGCTTATTGAAAGAGATTTTAAAAATTCATTGAGACAGACATTTTTATCATATATCACACATTTGCATACATTAAAAGGAAAACATAAGCCAACTAAATTGTTGATGGTATTCCTAGCGCTTTTCTGCATTCAGAGTTAACATCTCTGAATCACTTTTTTACTCCAAGTCATCAATGTCTGAATTTTTCCACACATTCTTGTTCTTTGAGCCACCAAGAAGATTCACGATGCAACAATTCTTGGAAGAGTGCAGTCAACACTTAACCCAGGATTTTTTTTCCCCAAAACTGACCATTCTGCAAATTATGATTCTGGAATATTTAGAATTTACCAGGAGGTGTCAATGGAGGTCTTCAGACAACTGGGGCTCATGTAACTTCTGCAAGGTGTTTCTTGGCTGGCATGTAGGGAGGTTGCCCTTGTCACCAGGAACACTCCCAGGTTTGAGAACACACAGCCACTAACCACCGACTCCTCCTGTCCTGGCTGATAGAAACTTAGGCACAATTATAAGCAGGCCTAGCCCCTCCTTTGCAGTAACAGTCTTCCCAAGGGCAAGTCCCATGATAGAGGGCTCAGCCCATCAAACCTCCAGTCCCCAATGTCTGTGAGCACATCAGCAACCATTAAGGTAGGGGAGCCCAACAACCCTGCATTCTCCTCCAGCTTCTCAGTGGGGCTCTGCATATTTTTTTCATTTTTTTAAAATTAACTATTAACTACATAAAAAAATACAATAAAAAATGTTCAAACAAACCAAAACAAGGGAATAAGAAAAAGATAGCTAACCAAAAATAACTACTTTACTTCCAACATGTTCCTACTCTATCCTCAGAAAGTAACCTAATATAGAAACATTTCTGTGAACTTGTTCTGACCTACCCACCGGAAATTAACAGACCATAGTCATTCCTGGGCTTTCCCAGAATGTTAAATTTCCCCACGATAGCTTACCTGTTCTTATTGGGTTATCGTTCCCTCTTCACTAATTGCTCTCTACTGCTAGTTCCCCTACATTCTACATTATAAACCATTTATTTTACCTTTTTCAATGTTCACATTAGTGATAGCATATAATATTTCTCTTTTTGTGCCTGGCTTATTTCACACAGCATTATGTCTTCAAGGTTCATCCATGTGGTCACATGTTTCACGACATCATTCCTTCTTGCTGCCGCATAGTATTCCATCCTGTGTATATACCACATTTTATTTATCCACTCATCTGTTGAAGGACATTTGGGTTGTTTCCATCTTTTGTCAATTGTGAATAATGCTGCTATGAACATTGGCATGCAGATATCTGTTCATGTCACTGCTTTTAGATCTTCCAGGTATATATCGAGAAGTACAATTGCTGGATTGAATGGTAACTCTATATCTAGTTTTCTAAGGAACTGCCAGATTGACTTCCAGAGTGACTGTACCATTATACAGTCCCACCAACAATGAATAAGAGTTCCAATTTCTCCACATCCTCTCCAGCATGTGTAGTTTCCTGTTTGTTTAATGGCAGCCATTCTAATTGGTTTGAGATGGTATCTCATTGTGTTCTTAATTTTCACCTCTCTAATAACTAGTGAAGCTGAACATTTTTTTCATGTGTTTCTTGGCCATTTGTATTTCCTCTTCAGAGAACTGTCTTTTCATATCTTTTGCCCATTTGATAATTGGGATCTCTGAAATACTGTTATTTTTTTAGCTGTCATGTTTTTTTCTTTCTTTTTCTTTTTCTTTTGTCTCTCTACCTTCTTTGACTCTTCCTCCTTCTTTGTGGAAGAAATGGATCTGTCCTTATACAGATAGTGGCAATGGTGCTGAACACAAAAATATGTGATAATAGAGGGAACCAACAATTGTTTGCTTAGGAAGGAATGTATGGTGGGTGAACAAAACTATCTTTAAGAAAATGGATTGATAAAGAAAACTTGAGGTTTCATTGAGCGAAATAAGTCAGACACATTAGAACAAATATTGCATGGTCTCACTGATATGAACTAATTATAATATGTAAACTCATTGACATGAAATATAAGTTACCAGGATATAGAATGAGGCTAAAGAATGGGGAGCAGTTGCTTATTATGGACAGCATGTTCAACTAGGGTGAACTTAAATATTTGGAAATGGACAGAGGTGACGGTAGCATGCAATGAGAATAACTAACAGTGCTAAAAGGTGTCTGAAGGTGGTGGAAAGTGTAAGCCCATAGTCATGTAAAATAACCAGAAGGAAAGTTGGAGGTTAAAAGAGGGGAATGTATAAAATGGTGAATCTTGTGATTGACAATGTCCGTGATTAACTGTACAAATATTAGAAGTCTCTCTCATGAACTAGAGCAAATGTATGGCACTATAACTACAAGTTAATAAAAGAGGGGCATATAGGGAAAAAATATAACTATTGCAAACTATACACTATAGTTAGTAGTATTTTAATGTTCTTTCATCAACAGTAACAAATGTACTATAACAATATTATGAGTCAATAATGGAGGGGGCTGTTTAGGGGTATGGGAAGATTTGAGTTTCCTCTTGTTGTCTTTATTTATTTTCTGGAGTAATGAAAATGTTCCAAAAATTGAAAAAAATTAATTGTGGTGATGGATGCACAGCTATATGACGGCACCAGGGGCAACTGATTGTACACTTCGGATCTTTGGATAATTGTATGGTATGTGAACAATCTCAATTAAAAAAAAAGGCAGGGATTCCAGAGAATGTGGCCACTACAGGATTCTAAATGTTGGGGTGCAAACTTCTTGATGACAGGTAAGGCCTATAACCTTTTCTGCTGTTGTATTTGTTTTCCTTGTTAAAAAAAATCTTGCCAAAGACATTTCACCACTGAATCCTGTTTCCCTTTAAAACCTTATTTTTATGCTTACTACATTACATGAAATGTAATTTTCTTTTTTACACCTTGTAGTTACAATAGTGTTTAAGTAAAAATGACAGTAACATAAAATAAAAAAACAATTAAATGGCCACCCTCTCCAAGAAACAATTAACTGTCTAGTGGTAAAACAAAAGTCTAACATACATATCACAAGGAACTGTTATCATAATCATACCAATAATTTCTAAAACTAGATGTTTCAAGAATGTGTATGGAAGAGCTCTCCATGTTTTATGTCATGTAATTATCAAAAAAACCTATGTGGCAGAAATTCTAACAACGCCCTTTTTACAGATGAGAAAAAATGAGGCTTGGAGGGAGTTGTGCCGGTTTGAATGTATTGTGTCCCCCAAATGCCATTATCTTTGTGGTCTTGTGGTGCAGGTTGTTTGCACGGAGATGTGCCCCACCCAGCTGTGGGAGGTGACTCTGGTGGGATACTCCCATGGAGGTGTGACCCCACCCATTCAGGGTGGGCCTTGATCAGTGGAGCCATATAAATGAGCTGGCTCAAGGAGAGGAAACTGAGTGCAGCTGTGAGTGACGTTTTGAAGAGGAGCAAGCTTGCTAGAGAGGAACATCCTGGGAGAAAACCATTTTGAAACCAGAACTTCGGAGCAGACGCCAGCCACGTGCCTTCCCAGCTAACAGAGGTTTTTCCAGACGCCATTGGCCATCCTCCAGTGAAGGTACCCGATTACTGATGTGTTACCTTGGACACTTTATGGCCATAAAACTGTAACTGTGTAGCCAAATAAACCCCCTTTTTATAAAGGCCAGTCCATCTCTGGTGTTTTGCATTCTGCAGCATTAGCAAACTAGAACAGGAGTTAAGAAACAAGACTGATGTCACCCAGGTAAAGAAAGCAGGAGTCAAAGTTTATTTGGGCCATGAGCTGCTGGCACTCTCAGCCAGTGTGCTGTTACTGAAACAATGGAAACATGGCATGTTCAGACAGCTTGTAGGAGTAGGAACACTGGATGCACTGTTCAATCCTTAAAATGAAACAATAAGGCACATCTACTAACACTGAAATACACATTTCTACATATACTGGAAATATTTTATTCCTTAGTGGAGGCACTGTGAATATCTTTTTAAAAGAAGAATAAAATATCATCTAATGATGTTATTCATGAACAAGAAGTCCAAGTCCTTCCAACAGGCAGAGAATAGGATTTGGAATTCTGACCAAAGCTATGTTAGCTTAAATAGGGGAAAGGAGAGGAGTGACTGGCCTTGCGGCACCAGACATGTACCATAAGGGCATCACACTACTCCTTGTTCCAGGTGCACACGTGGCCACAGCTGGCACCCGGCATGACCAGCTTCACCCACAGGGCCACAGCACCACCCTCCACCAGGACCTGCAGTGCAGCACTGCTCTCCACCATGGTCTGCAAATCTGTCCTCCTCTTCTCCAGGTCCTTCAGGGAATTCTGGGCACCCAGGTTGCTGTAAAAGTCCTTAAGAGCAGTCAGGTGCTCATCTATCCCCTGGCGCTTGTCAGTTTGCTGCTTTTGGACAATGTGCCTTCCTGTTTTGCTGACATTCTCCATTTCAAGCTGTATTTCAAAGTTTTATAGAGATTCTCAGGTCTGCACTGATACTTCTAAACTCTTGAGATATTTCCGGCAGAAGATCACGTCTGGTCCCTGTCCTCGTCAGTCCCAGAGCTGTGGGAAATCCACCAGGCCCAAGGCATGCCCAAGCCTGTGACAAGGAAGCCTCCTCAGGTGGTACTGTCTTTTATATTGAGGTCTTTGATCCCTTTTGAGTTAATTTTGTGTAGAGTGTGAGATAGGGGTCCTCTTTCATTCTTTTGCACATGGACATGCAATTTTCCCAGCACCATTTGTTGAAAAGACTTTTATGTCCCAGTTCAGTGGCTTTGGGGGCCTTATCAAAGATCAGTCGGCCATAGATCTGAGGGTCTATCTCTGAATTCTCAATTTGATTCCATTGATCAATATGTCTATCTTTGTGCCAGTATCATGCTGTTTTGACTACTGTGGCTTTATAATAAACTTCAAAGTCAAGGAGTGCAAGTCCCTCCACTTCGTTTTTCATTTTTAGAGAGATTTTAGCAATTTGAGGCATCTTCCCTTTCCAAATAAATTTGATAAGTAGCTTTTCCAAGTCTGCAAAGTAGGTTGTTGGAATTTTGATTGGGATTGCATTGAATTTGTAGATGATTTTGGGTAGAACTGGCATCTTAATGACATTTAACCTTCCTATCCATGAACATGGAATATTTTTCCATCTTTTAAGGTCCCTTTCTATTTCTTCTGGTAGAGTTATGTAGTTTTCTTTGTATAGGTCTTTTACATCTTTGATTAAATTTCCAATGGTAGCATTTTACAAAACCATAGTATAATATCACCTCCAGATATTGAGATGGATACAATCCACTGATTTTAATCAGATTTGCTCAGTTTTACAGCTTGTTCTCATGTGTGTGTATATATGTGTGCATCAAGTTATATACAACTCTATCACCTGTATAGGTCCATGTATCCACCACTACAGCCAAGATACTGAACAGTTCCACACCACAAAGATCCCTCATGTTGCCCATTTATAACCAACACCCTCCTGTCCACACCTTTCCCCATCCCCTTCCTTAACCTCTGGCAACCACTAATCTGTCCTCTATTTATAAAATGCTATAATTTCAGAAATATTATATAAATTGAATCATATTGTATGTAACATTTGGGTATTGTTTTTTTTCCTTTAGCATAATTCCCTGGAGATTCATCCAAGATGTTGCGTGTATCGATAGTTATTCTCTTATTGCTGAGCATGAATATCCCACAATTTGTTTAACCATTTGCCTGTTGAAGGACATCTAGGCTGATTCCAGTTCTTGCTCTTATGAATAAAGTTGCTATGAACATTAATGTACATGTTTTTGTATGAACATAAGATTCATTTCTCTGTGATAAATGTCCAGAAATGCAATTGCTGGGCTGCACGGTATTTGCATATTTAGCTTTTTAAAAAACTGTCAAACTGTTTTCCAGAGTGGCTGTGCCATTTCACATTTTTATCAGCAATGTATGGGTAATCCAGTTTCTCTTCTTTGACATCATTTGGTGGTGTCACTGTTTTTATTCTAGTCATTGATAGGTCTTTGAATTCTTTCATCAGCATTTTATAATTTTCAGCATACAAATCCTATACAGGTTTTCTTAAGTGTATGCCTAAGTATTTCATTTTCTTTGGAATGATTGTAAACAGTATTATGTTTTAAAGTTGTTTCTGTGTGTTCATTGTTATAATAGAGAAATGCAATATTCTTGAGTGTCAACCTTGCATCCTGCAACCTTACTGCACCTATTAGTTCTAGGAGGGGCCCTTTTTTGGTAGATTTCTTGGGATTTTCTATATATTTTTTTCTATATATTATATTATCTATCTATATATTATATTATATATTATATTATTCTATATATTATATTATATAGAATATTATTTATTATAATATATAGAATATTATATTATTCTACATATTATATTATCTACAAAACAGAATTTTTGTAGATGTTCTTTATTAAGTTGATATAATTCCCCTCTATTCCTAACTTACTGAGAGTTTTTACATGAATGGATGTCTTCTGTCAAATGCTTTTCCTATACTAACTGATAAAATCATATGATTTTTCTTCCTTACCTTGTTGATATGGTGGATTATATTGATTGATTTTCAAATGTTGAACCAGCCTTTAAATACCTGGAATAAATTCTACTGGCTCATAGAATATAATTATTTTTATACATTGTTGGATTAAATTCACAATTGAGCAAAATTAGAGGATTTTTTGTGGGTTTTAATTTCACAATTTTGATTTCTTTCCTTTTCTTTTTTCCTCCCAGAAATTGGCCCTTATTTTTTTGCCTCACAAGTAAAAGTGAAATTATTATTTCAAAACAGTAATTTTATTTGCTATTCTCAATCCAATGAAATATTTAAAAACAGGGTTAATGTGCATTTTCCTAGGCAGAGAGTCCAGAGGTAGCATCCAATTCTTAAAGAAGTCTGTTAATAAAACAAAGGCCATGATTGGGCCTGCTGATGATGCTCAATATTTTTTTCCAACCCAGGTCTCTTCCTTGAGCTCCAGATCCAGAGCTCCAATGGCCTACTGGACATCTCCCTGTGACTGTCCCATAAGCCCATAAAATTCAACAAATCTGACAAAACTCATTGTGCCAGTTTGAATGTATTATGTCTCCCAAATGCCATTATCTTTGATGTAATCTTGTGTGGGCAGACCTATCAGTGTTAATTAGATTGTAATTCTTTGAGTGTTTCCATGGAGATGTACCCCACCCAACTGTGGGTGATGACTCTGGATAATTTCCATGGAGGTGTTGGCCCACCCATTCAGGGTGGGTCTGAATTAAATTACTGGAGCACTATATAAGATAAGACAGAAGGAGCAAGCTGCTACAGCCAAGAGAGACACTTTGAAGAAAGCACAGGAGCTACAGATGAGAGACATTTTGAAGATGGCCGTTGAAAGCTACCTCTTGCTCTGGAGAAGCTAAGAGAGGACAAATACTCCAAAGTGCAACTAAGAGTGACATTTTTGAGGAACTGCAGCCTAACAAGGAACATTCTGGGAGAAAGCCATTTTGAAACCAGAACTTTGGAGCAGACGCCAGCCACGTGCCTTCCCAGCTACCAGAGGTTTTCCGGACACCACTGGCCATCCTCCAGTGAAGGTACCCAATTGCTGATGTGTTACCTTGGACACTTTACGGCCTTAAGACTCTAACTGTGTAACCAAATAAACCCCCTTTTATAAAAGCCAATCCATCTCTGGTGTTTTGCATTCCGGAAGCATTAGCAAACTAGAACACTCACCCTCTTCTTCCCCAAACTTGTTTCTTCTCCCATGTTTCCTATCTTAAATTGGTGGCACGATCATCCACACAATCACTCAAATCCATAACTTTGGAACTGTCTCTCTTTTTCCTCTCCCAAGTCCTCCAATTAAGTCCTAATGACTCTATAACTAGAGGTCTTTCAAATTATTCTCCTTTCCATCCCCACTGCCATCTCCCCAACTTAGGTCTCAACATCTCTCTTGATTATTGCATTTGCCTCTCATACTCCAATTTTCCTCCTCCAGTCCACTCACTAGAATGACCATTGCCAGTTGTATCCTGGTAAAGGTTTAACAACAGGTTCTCGAGGGAAAAGAGCTCTGATTTGTAGCATTTGCTGGTTACTGTGATGTAAATATTCCCATCATGGCCAATTTCAAGCTACATCAATAATTTCAATATGACATCAATTGGCTTGCAAAATTCCTGAAATTTTAACAATTAGCTCTCTTGGGAGCTGGTGGCAGCCAGTTCCAGAAAATTAGTATGACACAGCTGAATCTTTGTACCATGAAAATTTGACTGGGTGTCTCCTCTGTTTAAAACTTTTTAATACACCCCCCCCAGGATAAAACCCAAGTTTTTTGGTCCAGCATTCACGTTTCTTCATGATTTAGCCACTACTGTCTTCACCAGCTTCATCTCTCAAACCATCCAACCTATCACCCTAATGTCCCACCCATTTTGAATGGTTCAGCATTCTTAGATTCACCAGGTTGCCTCACAACTTTGAATCTTTTCTCTTGTTTATCCCTGAACCTGGTGAATACCTATTTATTTTTCCAGATTCAGCTGAAACCCTAGGTAGAACTAGATATGCCATATTGAACTCCATGCAGACCTTGTGATAGCATCTGTAACTCATTGTTACATCTGTTCCTCCATGTTTCTTTCTCCATTACCAGCCTGTGAAGCTACTTGAGAATGGAGAGAGTCTCATTCATCTTTATCTCCCTAACACCTAAGGCCACAGCCTAATCTATAAATAACATTTAATAAATGGTTACTGGAGGAAAGTAGATTTAAACTGAGACTTCAAGGAGTAGTTAAGAGTTGGCTGGGCAGACAAGTATAAAGAGGGAATTTCAGATGAGAAATAGCATGTGCAAATGCTCACAGGTATAAGGAGTACACTCTGGCTCCTTAAAGTGCAAGTTATATGTATGCTCCTGAGGAGTTTAAAAATTTTTCCTTTGAATAAGTGGATTAAAAGGCTACTAGTGAGCCTAGCACACTGTGGGCTTCAATTATGATTAATGGCAGCAGGCACCACAATGCTTTTCACTCTCCAACCCCTGCTCATTTACAAGGATACAGAAGCTATGCTGCTCTCTGATTAGGGAAGGTACAAATGCTCCTTCTCCTCTTGCTTTTCTTATCAACAATTTCCAAGATTTCTCCAGGCAGTCTTCATAACACTGAACACTCTGGTGTTTGTCTTATCTCACTGGCTGATCATTCACACCATCAAATATTGGTAAATTGTTGAGTAAAATAAAGTTTTAAAAATATCCATTGGAATTACAGGTTGGGTTCCTTGGGAAGCAGACTCTATGATGAAGATTAGCAGGCAGCAAGTTTTTTAGGAAGTCTTCTGGAGATGAACATCTCTGGAAGAGAGTAGAAGAAAGCAGAATGGAGCAGAGGGAGAAGGTGAGCTGCAGTGATTTTAGAACAAAGGCTTCAGCTGACCCTATGGGGAACTCTAAAGCTAAGATAAGTCTTCAAAGTTGTCCTGAGTTGGGGGAAAGGGATCTAGTTTCTATGTTCCCAAGTTGGCCGATCATTGTATGCAAGCTGCCCCATAAAGGGGGCAGCCAAGAAAATTCCCTAAAAGGGCTTACAGCTAAGAGCTGTCTGCTAATAGTACTCCCCTCATAGGGGAATAAGTCCCCACAAGGGAGGAGAGATGTCTGTGTGGAGCCTCAGGGTTCCCTACACTGCCATATCTCCCTAAGAAGAATTGTGATGTTAATTTTTATAATAATACTATTCACTTTTTGTATACATATTTTAAACACTTATTATCACTTAATATATAATATCCATTGAAGTTGGCAACGCAAAGGTCACTGGTGACCTTCCCAAGAGAAATTTCAGTGTAGGGTTGGGGACCAACACCTTCTTAGGATGGATTGAAGAAAGAAAGGAATGTGGTATCAGCCTTACAATCCACCTGACACCATCTTATGTCGATGCATATTAACCAAGAGCTTTGTTTCTTCTTGGGAGGCAGTGTAAAATACTATGCAAAGAGTTTATGGCCAGACTACTTAACTAGCCACTTAATAGCAGTGTGACCTTGGGCAAATAACTTCCTCTTTCTGTGACTCAGTTTCCTCATTTATAAAGTGAAGATAGGTTATTATGAGATATACATAAATTAATCTATGTGTCATACTCAGAACAGTGCCTGGTTTCCTAGTAGGTGATGAAGAAAAGGTAGGTCTGATAAGTATTTAATTTTTACTTTTCAAAGAGATCCATGGATCGGTATTCTAGAGGTCAGAATTCCAGTCCTGCCTTCTTGACAGATGCCCAGAGTGACCATAAGTATTTTACTATACTCTCTAGGCTATAAAAAAATAAACAAAATAAAACAAAAGCTTCCTAGAAATGCAGGCACCTGAACTAAATTTCAATCTTCTGAATGGCAAACTGCAGTAAATTTGGAATGGATGAAATCGTGGTATGTTAACCACGCACACCTACACTCACAGAGACCACTGGAATTTAAAATGACAGAGATAAGATCATGTTAGCTCGGTGTTTAATGCTACATCAAGTAGGAGGCAGCCAGGTACAATGAAAGGAGAACTGAGCTGGGATGCAAAGGGAGGAAAGAAACAATCAGAACCAATACATGACTCAAGTGTCTACATGGACTAACCAGGTATTTTCACAGCACTCCCTCTTGGCTGAGTCTGAGTCTCATTTCACACATGAGAAAACTGAGGCTTAGACAGGTTAAATAACTGGTACAAGATGGCACAACTACTAAGGAGAAGGACCAGAATTTGAACTCTGGTATTCTGACTTAAAAGTGCCTGTTTTTCCACCACTGAGGAAGCCACAGCACTCCGTGATCAAAGCACAGCCTTTGGAGGCAGAATGCCTAGATTTGATTCTAGCTCCTGCCACTTACCAGCTGTGTGATCTTGGGCAAGTCACTTGCCCTCCCTGAGCCTCACTCTGCCCATTAGTAACATGATGATGATAATAAGAGCATCAAATTTTCACAAGGTTGCTGTGAGCATTAACTATGGTAGTATAACTATACCACTTAACACATAGTAAGTGACCCATAATGGTGGCTAGTGATGCTCAGATCCATAGAATATAATACTATCCAAGGTTCAGCAACTATATACCTCCCTAAGCCCCAGTTTTTACCTCAACTCTAAGTCCTTCCAGTTTTTTTTTAAATGACAACAACAAAAGAAAAACAAACCTGTGCTTGGCTATTAGCATTACTAAGTCTCAATTTTAAGCATCTTATGTGAACACTGACCATTTCCCATGAGCTGATTGAGGTCACAAAGGTTTTCCTTTTATTTGACCTATGTATGTCTGAAACTATTCTTGTTATAACCCCTTCTATGATGTTCTGTCCCCATTTAGTCTTTCATTACTTAAAAGTACTACATAAACATTTATTATGGAAACAAATACCTAAGAAGTTCAACCTTGCTCCTGTTGCTTTTATTTCCCCTCTCCAAACACATTCCTGTTGACTAACTCAGTAGATTCTGGTGATTATGTCTTCCAGAGATCCTCTTTGAAATAAACTCAAAGGCCTGGGGAGTTTATATTAATAGAGTTCCTCCACAGAATCAAGAAATAACCTTTCTTGCTCTGATGAACACAGCATGGACCCCAAAAAATTTGTTGAGAGAAAAAAGAAAATAAATCCATATTACATTGATTATATTCCTAACACATCACACTTTCCAGTATTAGTAAAATAATCAACTAACAACAACACTTACTGAATGCTCTCAAAACAAGGGGTTAATGACCAGACAGTTGGCAGCAAATGATACTAGAACAATTAATTATACATTAGAAAGTAATGAGATTGGAACCTTATACTATACCATATTCAAAATCCATTTCCAGGCCTATTAATGACTTAAAAATAAAGGTAAAACTTTGAGAAAGGAAACAAAGAGCCTCTGACATTGAGAAGCTGGCCTGGTGCTCCAATTGGACATAAGCAATCTCGTAGAATACCAACCTCAGACGAGGATACTCTGAGATCATGATAAAGCGAGACAAAGCAAAGCTACTTCATAATTTTGTCTAAGCACAGTGTTGCCCACAAAATATCAAGCACCCCTTCTCTTAGCCAAAATGAGTGACTGCTACTTCTTTATCAATTACAGCTTTTTCTTCATTTTATACTCCCCTTGCTATAGATAAGATTTATTGAGATAATCATAGAATTGCCTCCGTTTTCTGATAGCATCCAATCTAGAGCAAACTCTCACTTCCATAGACCCTCCTCCAAATCACTCAACCAAAGTCCAAATCCAATAATAGTTTATTTCTAACCTGATCATACTGAGCCACTCCTTGATTCCCCATGACATGTGTTCTCCTTCCCTGTAAAGAGTAATAAACCCAACTTGTTCAACTACAGTATATTACTAGTGCTCTTTGGTTGAATGGCAATGATAACTTTAAAACCTTTAGAAGAAAATAGTGGAGAATATATTTTTACTTTGGGATAGGGGAATATTTCTTAAACAAAAGATACAAAAGCACAAATACAGGATAAGACTGGTAAATTTGACTAAGTGATAGGCAACCTCTAAGGTGGCCCCAATGACCCCCTCTTCCTGGTATGCCTTTATAATCCTCTCTCCTCAAGAGTAGACTGGACATAGTGACTTGCTTCTAATGAATAGAATAAGAAATAAGTGATGGGATAAAAGTTCTGAGATTATGTCACCAAAACACTATGTATTCTCTCTCTAACTCCCTCTTTGATTGCTCGTCACTGGGTAAGCCAGCTGCCATGTCATGAGGCAAATCTATGGAGAGGCATAAGTGAGTTTAGAAGCAGATCCTCCCTTACTCAAGCTGTCAGATAATACCACAGCCCTAGCCAAGAGCTCAACTACAACCTCATGATAAATTTTAAGCTAGAGGTAACCAGCTAAACTATATTTGTATTCCTGACCCACAGAAACTGTGAGGTAATGTTTGTTGTCTTAAACCACTAAATTTTAAGGTAATTTGTTATGTAGTGACAGATAACTAATACAGATCACATTAAAATTAATAACTTTGGTTCATCAAAAGACATGTATATAAAATGAAATCACAAAGCTATAAACTGGGAAAGAATATTTTCAATACACATAATTGACAAAGGATTGGTATCCAGAATGTAAATGAAGAACTCCCAGAAATCAAAATGAAAATTTTAAAATGGCAATAGAAAAGTGATCAAAAGACAAGAACAGGCATTTCACAGAAGGGGAAACACAAATGTCAAATAAACATATGAAAGGACACTCAATCTCATTAATAATCAGAACAGTGCAAATTAAGACCTCAATGAGATTCCATTTTTACTCATTAGATTGCCAAGAGTTAAGAAATATGACAATGCAAAGTGACAGCAAGGATGTGGACCAAGGGGAATGCTTTTATACTTCTTGTGGGGCTGTAAATTGGAATAACTACCTCAGAAATATGTTGACATTACTCAATTAACTTGAACATGCCTATATTCTATAATTCAGGCATTTCACTCCCAGGTGCATGCCCTGGAAAAAAGTCTGTCACATGTGCACTATGAGACATATTCATAGCAGCACTACTGGTAATAGCAAAAACATGGAAACAACCCAAATGTCCATTGAGAGAAAAATAAGCTGGGGTATTTGTACCCAATGTTATATTACACATCTTTGAAAATGAATGAACTACAGCTACATATAACAAAATGGATGAATCCTAAAAAAACATAACATTGAGTGAAAAGGATGTAGATGACCACATTTGTAATACAGCATAATATTTTTGTGACGTTAAAAACAAGGAAAAATTAAACCATGTATTGTTTAGGAATGCATAAAAAAGGTACTTTTTAAAAAAATAATAATAAGCATATAATTTAAAACAGTGGTTAGCTCTGTGGCAGGGAGGAAGGGCTGGAATGGGGAGGAACATTCAGGTAAATGCAAGTTATTGGTAATGTTCTAGTTTTAAGTTGGGTGGCAGGTTCATGGATGTTTATTTTATTTAGCTTTACAACATAAATATAAGTGACAAACATTCTATTGTATGCATCAAATATTACTTCAGATACAATATTTTTTAATAAATTAGGAGCATTTTAAACTTTTTATTATGGAAAATTAAGAGCTTTTTTTACTTCTACAGAAAGTAACAAAGTTTATTTTTTTAATGGAAGGGGAAAATACAGGAAGAAGAAAAGTTTAATGAACTCCTAAGAGGATCAACGAAAAGAATACAATTCAGGGAAAAAGAAAAAAAAATCTTCCATTTTAAACTATGTTAATTTTAATCCTGGATCATTCAGAAAGCCATGCTGGCTAAAACTGGAATTTATTAAGAAGATTATACTTTCACCTGCAATTCACATCAAGTAACTTCCATCCATGTTCCATGTCCAGAGCTTTAAATAGTTTTTGATGCTCCTATTTCTCAATTTAATCTCATAGTTCAGAAACTGCAACTTCAAGAAGTAGATATAGCTCTTCTGCATATCAATCTCAGTTTTATTTTTGGGGGTCCCCTTTCTGGTTCTGGGGTCTTATGCAATGCCAAACCTTGGGAAGCAGTGGAGGAGGATCATCTGTACCCACAGGTTATCACTGAGGGACACTGTTCACTTGGCATCTTTAAATTGGCAGGCTCTCTTTGGCTTCTGTGCCAAGTTTGGATACAGAAATCTCTTATCATGCTTATAATCCTAGGCCTTGCATTGCTGTCCCCCAGACTCATTAAGTAGTCATCCCTCTCTGGGGCCTCAACAGGAGGCTGCAGGAGTCAATGCCCAGTCCCAGATGACTTCTCCCTTCCTTCCAGCTGAAGGGACATCTCTTTTGAATCTGATGGAGGTCCCATTCTCCCTCAAACATGAGTCTCTTTATTGTGCTTGAGCTTTTAGGAAAGAAAGCTCAAATATCTTGCAAGCTAATCTGCTTTCAGCGCAGGCGCATACCTCCTGGAAGGCAATGAAACACAGAGCCTGCTATCTGCAAGAAAGGGAGACAGGGAAAGCAGAAAATACAGGGAGGAAAAAACCTAATACTTCAAAATATTATCTGGAGGTAGGCAAAGATTTTTTAAACAGGACACAAAAAGCACTTACCACAGATGGAAAAAAATGATAACTTGGACTCTATTAAAATAAAGAACTTCTATTTATCAAAAGACACTATTACGAGAAAGACAAGACAAAAAGAGGGAAAAGATATTTGAAATAATATATCCAACAAAAGATTTGTAGCCAGAATATATAACGAAGTCTTACAAATCAGTAAGAAAAATGCAGACTATCCAATTGAAAAATGACTTAAAACCAGCACTTCACAAGAGGATATCCAAATGGCCCCAAAACATACAAAAAGCTATTCAACTTCATTAGTCATCATGAAAATGCAAATTAAAATCACAATGCAATACCACTGCACAACCACCAGTATGGTTAGAATGGAAAAGACTGAGAATACCAGGTGATGGCAGAGATGTAGAACATTTATGGGGGATACACAAAATGCTACAACTTTGGAAAACTGGGAATAACTACTAAAACTAAACATACACATGCCCAATGACTCAGTAATTCTACTCTCCTAGGTATAAACCCAAAAGAAATGCATGCATGTGTTCATCAGTACACATATACAAGAATGTTTATGTCAGCACTACTCATAGTAGCCCCAAACTGGAAACTACCTAAATGCTCATCAGTGGTAGAATGGATAAAGTGTAGTATACAATTTATTATATAAATAAATAATTTATTATATAATAAGAATGAATGAACTATTGCTACATGAAACAACATGGAAGACTCTCACAAACACAATGTTGAGTGAAAAGAAGCCAAACAAAAGAATACTCTATGATTTCATTTCTATAAAGTTTGAAAAGAGGCAAAATCTATGGTCTTGGAAATCAGGAAAGTGATTACCTTTGAGTGAGTAGTGTCTGGGAGGGCACACAAGGGGGGTTTCTGGGAGATTGGTCATGTACTGTTTGGGAATCTGGTTGCAGGGTACATAGGTGTGTTCTCTTTATGAAAATTCATTAAACTCTACACTTAAAATGTGTGCACTCACTGAGGGAGAGAAACTCACAAAAGAGAAGCCCTGGATCTAGCCACCTTGTGTGTAGTCCCCACAACTGCTTGGCTCAAAAGTCATTCTTCCTTTATAACTCTTGGTAGCCTTCTCTGTTAAAGCTACAATAGTAACTTCAAGGTGGATTGACTAAGTCTTCTGAAATTTCATAGGTAGACTTATGGTTTAAATTAGCATTTGGTTAGACTTCTGCTTCTGGGAAGATGCAGTAGGTGCATTTTTCCCCATTCCTCCAGCAAAGTACAACTAAAACCCTGGACATTGTATATGAAACAAATATAAGAAGACTCTGAAAGGTGGAGAGAAGAAGGCAGGCCAGCTAGAGACAACCGACCCTGAGAAACAACACGGTGGTGAGTTCCCTGAGTTTTCTTTTTGTCTTACATATGCCAGACTTGGAGCTGAGGACACTGGCAGCCTGGAAATGACAATGGGCATGCACAAATAAAACACATTTAGTTAAGAAAAAAAAGATATGTACTCTTTTCTGTATGTATATTATACTTCAATTAAAGTATACCTTAAAAACTTTTGCCTAAACTTTGTCCAGCTATATTGAAACTGAAACTCTGAGGGCCAACTCTGAGTAGAGATTCACCAAGGTAACCAATGCCACCTCGAAGTTTCTTAAGTACCGCCTTTACTCTCTTCCTGCTGATACCCTATGCAGTTTTTCCTGAAACAGAGAGAGCTCAGTGAAATTTCTTCTATAGACCTTTATACTGGAATTCTAAATGAAGTAATCTGAGCACATACATAGGTTTTCCTTTAATGTGTGGTGGCCAGTTTGTTGGCAGCAGCCATTCATTGAGGAAGTTACACCATAACTATCTCATCACCACTAGTCTGGTCCTACAAGAAATGCTAAAAGGCATTCTGCACGTTGAAAGGGAAGGGCACTAGACAATTGTCTGAAGTCACATGAAGAAATAAATATCTCTGCTAAAGATAATGACATGGGTAACTAGAAATACTACTACCTATTGCATTTCTTACTTGCAACTCCACTTTTTACTTCCTACAGGATCTAAAAGGCAACTGCATAAAATGTAATGATAAATCAATCGTTTTGGACTCATAATGTATAAATATGTAATTTGTGACAAAACAACATAAAGGAGGGGACAAAGGGTATGGGAACAACTATTGAAGTTGTTAAGTTGCTATAAAAGCAAATAAGATTCCTATATATTTAGGATGTTAAATTTAAGCCTCATGTAACCACAAAGAAAATATCAGAGAATATGCACTCTCATAGACTCAGGAAGTAGAGTACAGGCTACTAAGGGTGGGGGCGGCAGGAGCAATGGGGAGTGAATGCTAAATTAGTGTAGGGTTTCTGTTTGGATGATGGTGAGGGTACTACAACATTGTGAATGTGACTAGTCCAACTGAATGGTATGCTTGGGAGGGGTTGGGATAGGAAGATTTATGTTGTATATATGTTTCTGCAATTAAAAAAAAAAGGAAAGTAAAGAGACAATGACAGGGCCTTGTCCTGTGAAATACCAACGGCTGGGAAGTCAGTTCATTGCTTTCATCTCTGGTTTGAACATGGTGCGGACTAAAGCAGACAATGTCCCAGGTGCCTATCGCAAAGTGGTGGCTTCTCGAGTCCCCAGGAAGGTGCTTGGGTCCTCCACCTCTGCCACTAACTCCACGTCGCTTTCGTCGCAGAAAGCCAAAAACAAATAAATATGCAGGAGGGAATCCAGTTTGTGTGTGCCCAACCCCCAAATGGCAAAAAGGAATTGGAGAATTCTTTAAGCTGTCCCCTAAAGATTCCAAAAAAAGAGAATCAGATTCTTGAAGAGGCAGGAAGCAGTGGCTTAGGAAAAGCAAAGAGAAAAGCATGTCCTTTGCAACCTGGTCACACAGATGCCGAAAAAGAATGGAACTTTCTTGTTCATCTTTGACTAATATCTCCTGTTTACTCTGGTATTCTAGGATGTAAATTTGCATAAATATGTTTGTTCCTATCAGTTCTGTTGAATGGGCATTTAATTTAAAAATTAGGCTTAATTAGTTATTCAAAAGCAAGTAGTTATTAGTATGTAAGATTAATATATGCTGCTTAGCTTAGTATTCAGTATAATGTGGTATTTTGTTTCCTCCTTTTACCTGTTAAACTTCTTGTTCTTGCTAAAAACAAATCACTGCATGGTGTTCTAATTACAAATCTGCTGTATTTTACATCTGCTTAGATCTTTGTACTGCTGCCATTTTTTGTTGGCATTTGATTACTGGAATGTTGCCATTTCCCCTTTTATTTGATTAAAAAAGCAGAGTTAGATTTTTGCACATTGAAAAAATTCAGTATTAATTAAACTGAACCTATATAGCCTTTTTCAGAGAGGGCACCAGAAACATAATATTGAAAAAAATTTGGATGGGTATCTTTAGATAATTTTAATGGCAATTTGATTGACAATCAGAGCTTCTTATAAAAAAAGGTAAAATACTAGCATAGATGCAAAGGAGAGGCCAGGCCTCCCTATAATTGTGCCTAAGAGCCTCCTCCCGAATGCCTCTTTGTTGCTCAGATGTGGCCCTCTCTCTCTAGCTACGCCAACTTGAAAGGTGAAATCACTGCCTACCGCACTACGTGGGATCAGACACCCAGGGGAGTGAATCTCCCTGGCAACGTGGAATATGACTCCCGGGGAGGAATGTAGACCTGGCATCGTGGGACGGAGAACATCTTCTTGACCAAAAGGGGGATGTGAAAGGAAATGAAATAAGCTTCAGTGGCAGAGAGAATCCAAAAGGAGCCGAGAGGTCACTCTGGTGGGCACTCTTACGCACACTATAGACAACCCTTTTTAGGTTCTAAAGAATTGGGGTAGCTGGTGGTGGATACCTGAAACTATCAAACTACAACCCAGAACCCATGAATCTCGAAGACAGTTGTATAAAAATGTAGCTTATGAGGGGTGACAATGGGATTGGGAAAGCCATAAGGACCACACTCCACTTTGTCTAGTTTATGGATGGATGAGTAGAAAAATAGGGGAAGGAAACAAACAGACAAAGGTACCCAGTGTTCTTTTTTACTTCAATTGCTCTTTTTCACTCTAATTATTATTCTTGTTATTGTTGTGTGTGTGCTAATGAAGGTGTCAGGGATTGATTTAAGTGATAAATGTACAACTATGTAATGGTATTGTGAACAATTGAATGTACGATTTGTTTTGTATGACTGAGTGGTATGTGAATATTGTTCACTGACATCCTGTTGTAATAATTAACTGTGTTTTAACAGGATGTTTTTCTGAAATTTGTTTGCAGTTAACAATTACTTATTTTCACACACACACACAAAAAGAGACAATGACAGGTAAATGCAATACATGATATTGGATGGGATCTAAGAATGAAGGAGAAATGTCAAAAGGACATTATTGGGACATAAGAAAAATTGGAATATAGAATGTAAGCTTTATATCAAGGCTGAATTTCTTGAACTTGGTGCTGCACTTAAGGTGACTGCATGAGTGAAATTTCCTGTTCAAAGGAAATGTGCATGGAAGCATTTTGTATTCAAGGAGTATTGTCTGTGAAATCTGTTCTCAATTGTTTGGAAAATAGGTGGATGGGTAGACAGTTGGATAGATAGATGGATAGATAGATAGATAGATAAATAGATGGAATGATATGGCAAAGATAGCAAAATGTTGGAATTGGTGGAACTGGGTACCTTGGAGGTGGGGATATGTTAGGGTTCTCTGTATGGAGTTTGTATTGCATTTTTAAAAAATTTTTATTAGAGAAGTTGTGGGTTTACAGAACAATCATGCATAAAATACAGTATTCCCATACACCACCCCACCACCAACATTTGCATTGATGTGGAAATTTTGTTACAGTTGATAACACTGTTTTTGTAATTCTACTATTTCTTTTAACAGTTGTTACATTTGTTACAATTGATGAGAGATTATTAAAATAGTCCTGTAACTATTGTCCATAGTTTACATAGGGGCATTTTTCCTCATATTCTCAACTTAATATTATTATTGTGGTTTGCATTGCTTTTTTGACACTGAACTTTAAGTTTGAAATTATTTCAAAATAAAAAGTAAAAAAAAAAGTTTAAAAAACCCTTCTGTAGTAAATATTTGGAAAACATGGATTTGGTAAGGGTTTAATATCCAGAATATATAAAGAACTCTTACAATTTAACCACAAAAAGAAAAACAACCCAATTTAAAAATGGGCAAAGGACTCGTTAGACACGTCTCCAAAGACATACAAATGGACAGTAGGCACATGAAAAGATGCTCAATGTTATTACTCACAAGGGAAATGCACATCCAAACCACAATGAGATGCTCTTCACACCCATTAGAATGGCTATTTTTTTTAAAAGGAAAATAACAGGTGTTGGTGAGGATGTGGAGAAATGGGAACCTTCATACTTTACTGGTGGGATTGTAAAATGGTGCAGACAATGTGGAAAACAATTTTGTGGTTCCTCAAAAGATTAGCATAGAATTACCATATGACACAGAAATTTCACTCCTAGATATTTAGTCAAAAGATTTGAAAGAAAGGACTCAAACAGTTACTTGTACTTCAGTATTCGTAGCAGCATTGTTCACAGGAGCCAAAAGGTGGAACAGATGTTCTTTTTTTAAAAATTCTAAAATGCTTTTTTGAGATCACTTAACAGACAGTTCATCCATTTAAAGTGTACAATTCAATGGCTTTCATTATTTCCACAGAGCTGTACAACCATCACCACAATCAATTTCAGAACATTTTCATCATCTGAAAAAGAAACCCTGTACCCCCTAGCTATCATCCCCTCATTCTCCCATACCCCCCTTCCCAGCTCTAAGCAACCACCCAATCTAACCATAGTTTATCCCACCCTGGACCTTCACACAAATGGAACCACACATGTTGACTCCTGTGGCTGGCCTCCTCCACTTAGCCCATTGTTTTCAAGTTTCATACAAGTTGTAGCACACATCAACACTTTATTCCTTTTTATAGCTGAATAATATTCCATTGTACAGACACACCATATTTTGTTTATCCATTCATCCAATGATGGACATTTTGGGTTCTTTCCACTTTTTGGCTATTATGAATAATGCTGATATAAACACTAATGTAAAAGTTTTTGTTTGGACATATGTTTTCATTTCTCTTGGGTATTTATCTAGGAGTGGAATTGCTGGGATCATATTTCTTTTGCTTTAAAAAAACTTTTTATTTTGAAATAATTTCAAGCTAACGGGAAAGTTGCATAAATAATACAAACCCCACATAGAGAACTCCAAAATACCCCCACCCCACAGCCAGATACCCAGATTCACTAATTTTAACATTTTCCATCTTTGCTGTGTCATTCTATCATCTATCTGTAGCTAGCTATCTATCTATCTATCTATCTATCTATCTATCTATCTATTTTTCTGAACATGTGAGAGCAGGTTGCACACATCATATTCCTTGAACACATAATATTTCCATGCACATTTTCTACAAACAAGGATATTCACTTTTATAATCACCTTAAGTGCAGTTATCAAGTTCAAGAAATTTAACATTGATATAAAGCTAACATTCTATATTCCAATTTAATCTTATCTCCCAAATATGTCATTTTTTAAATTAAAGAATTTGTAGGTTTACAAAAGTCATGCAGAAAATACAGAGTTCCCATATACCCTCCCATTATTATTTTTTAAATTTTTTTAAGTTGTGAACTTTAACGTATATCCAGAACAGCGGTAACTTTCAAAGTACAATTTTGCAAGTAGTTAGAGAGAAAATGTCAAAGTATGTCATAGGTCACAGTTCCACAACTTCAGCCATTTCCATTATTGTAAAATATAACACATATACAGAATGGTGTCATCTCTCAATGTACAGCCCAAAAACCAGTCATACAGGTAATTTCAAAAATTTTTATGGGTTACAGTTCCACAGTTTCAATTCTTTCCTTATTATGCAATACAAGGTATATACAGAAAGATGAAGACCTTCAAGGCACAATTCAATGAACAGCTATAGATCAAATCCCAAAGGATGCTATAGGCTGCAATTCCACCATGTCATTTACCTCCTTCCAACAATTCCAACACTCCAGCATCCCTATATATACATATATTATATATGTATATATAATATATGTATATATAATATATATATATAATTATATGATGTTTCAGTATTCATAGACCTTTGTTATATCTTATCTTGTTTATTGCTACCACTTCCTCTCATTTAATCTCTTTCTCCAACTTTAGAGGTGTCTAGACAGTGAGCACCCTAACTTGTTCATATTGGAAGATGGTGTCAACAGTATGGGGAAGGGGGTCACATCTAATTGTTTTTCTTAAAGAAGCTGTTTCCTCTGGGTTTTAGGACTTGTCTGATATAGGAGAAAATATGGAATGCTTCACAAATTTGCATGCCATCCTTGTGTAGGGGCCATACTAATCTTCTCTGTATCATTCCAAGTTTAGCATATATGCTGCCAAAGCGAGCACCCCCCCATTATTAATACCATGCATTAGTATGGTATATTTGTTAAAAGTGATGGAAGAATATTATTATTATTGTACCATTAACTATAGCATGGTTTACATTAGTGTGCAGTGTGTTGCACAGTCCTGTCTTGTTTTTTTTAATTTTTTTCTAGTAACATATATAGAAACTAAAATTTCCCCTTTCAGCCACATTCAAATATATAATGCGGTGCTGTGACTCATATTCACAACATTGTGCTACCATCACCACAATCCATTATCAAAACTTTTCCATCAACCTAAATAGAAACTGTACAATTTAAGCATTAACTCCCCCTTCCCTAACCCCAAGTCAGCACCTGATAATGTGTATTCTAGTTTCTGACTGTAAGAGTTTGCTTATTCTAATTATTTTTTTATCAGTGAGATTCTGTAATATTTGTCCTTTTGTATCTGGCTTGTTTCATTCAACATGATGTCTTCAAGTTTCATCCATGTTGTTGCATGTATAAGAACATCATTCCTTTTTACAGCTGAAAACAATCCCATTGTATGTAGATACCATATTTTGCTAATCCATTCATATGTTAATGTGCCCGTGGATTGCTTCTGTCTTTTGGCAATTCTGAATATTGCCACTATGAACAATGGTGGCAAATACCTGTTCCAGTCCCTGCTTTCTACTCTTAAGGGATTCTGGGTCATATGGTAATTCAATACTTAAATTTTGAGGAACAGCCAAACTGTCTTCCACAGCAGCTGCACCATTTTACATTCACATGAAAAATGTACAAGGGTTTCTACTTCTCTATATTCTCTACAACATTTATTATTTTCCATTTTTAAATAGTAGCCATTCTGGTGGATGTGAAATGCTATCTCACTGTGGTTTCGATTTGCATTTCTCTAATGGCTAATTAATGATGTCACACATATTTTCATGTGCTTTCTGTCCATTTCTTTATCTTGTTCGGAGAAATGTTTATTCAAGTATTTTACCCATTTTTAATTAGGTTGTTTGTGTTTTTGTTGTTGAGTTGAACAACTTCTTTATATATTCTGAATATTAAAACCTGACCAGACATGTGGTGTCCAAATATTTTCTCCTATTCTGTAGGTTGTCTTTTTACTTTCATGATAAAGTCCTTTGAGGAACAAAAGTTTTAAATTTTGATGAGATCCCATTTATCTGTTTTTTTTTCTTTTGTTGCTCATGATTTGGGTGAAAAGTGTAAGAAATCATTGCCCAACACAAGGTCCCAAAGATGCTTAGCTATGTTTTCTTCTAGTTTTATAGTTCTTATGTTTAGGTCTTTGATCCATTTTGAGTTTGTTTTTGTATATGTTTGGGGTAGGGGACCCCCTTATTTCTTTTGCATATGGACATGCAGTTTTCCCAACACGATTTGCTGAAGAGACTATTTTTTCCTGATTAAGGGGACTTCACAAATTTGTCAAAAATCACTTGGCCATAATTGTGGGGGTTGATTCCATTGGTCTATATGTCTGTTCTTGTTCCGTTCCATACTGCTTTGATTACTGTGGTTTTGTAACAAGTGTAAGTCCTCCAACTTAGTTCTTTTTCAAGATGGCTTTAGCTATTCAGGGCCCCTTACCCATCCATATAAAGTTGATGATTTGCTTTTTAATTTCTGCAAAGAAGGCTGTTGGAATTTGATTTGGATTGAATTAAATCTGTAAATTGCCTTTGGTAGAATTGACATTATAACAATATTTATTCTTCCAATCCATGATCACAAACTGTCCTTCCATTTACTTAGGATGTTTCATTCTATTCCTAGTTTTCTAAGCAGTTTTTTTTTCAAGAAGGGGTGCTGGATTTTGTCAAAGATCTTTTCTGAATCAATTCAGATGATCATGAAGGTTTTATCCTTCATTCTGTTAATGTTGAGTATCACATTAATTGATTTTCTTATGTTGGCCCTCCCTTACATACTTGGGATAAATCCAAATTTTCATGGTATATAATTCTTTGAATGTGCTGTTGGATTGGATTTGCAAGTATTTTGTTGATAATTTTTGCATATATATTCATAAGGGATATTAGTCTGTAATTTTCTTTGCTTATGTTATCTTTATCTGTCTTTGGTATTAGAAGGATGTTGGCCTCATGGAATGAGTTAGGGAGTGTTTCTGCCTCTTGAATTTTTTGGAAGAGTTTGAGCAGGATGAGAGTTAATCATCCTTGGAATATTTGATAAAACTCATCTGAGAATCCATCTGGTCCTGGTCTTTTGTATGTTGAGAGGTTTTTGATTACTGATTCAATCTCTTTACTAGTTATTGTTCTGTTGAGATCTTCTGTTTCTTCTTGAGTCAATATAGGTGGTTTGTTTGTTTCTAGGAATCTGTCCATTTCATCTTGGTTTTCTAAATTGTTGGCATGCTCTTGTTCGTAGTAACAGCTTATAATCCTTTTTATTTCTGTGCGGTTAGTAGTAATTTCCCTCCTTTCATTTATGATTTTAGTTATTTGTTTCCTCTCTTTTTCTTTGTGAGTCTAGCTAGAGGTTTGTCTATTTTATTGATTATATGAAAGAAAATTTCTCTCTATTGCTTTTTACACTCTGTTTCTTTTATCTTCACTCCAATCTTTGTTATTTCCTTCCTTCTGCTCACACTGAGCTTAGTCAGCTCTTGTTTTTCTAGATACTCTAGTTAGGAAGTTTCATTCCCCTTAAGATATTTCCCAATTCCCCTTTTGATTTCATCTTTGACCCATTGGTTGCTTAATTTCCATATATTTGTGAATTTTCCATTTCTCCCTCTGTCATTGATTTCTAGCTTAATTCCATTGTGGTTGAAATTGATACATTGTATGATTTCAGTATTTCTGAATTTATTGAGAATTGTTTTGTGAATTAGCATATGGTCTATCCTGGAGAATGATCCATATGCACTTGAGAAAAATCTGTATTCTGCTGCTGATTGGTGAAGTGTTCTATATATGTCTGTTAAGTCCAGTTGGTTTATAGCATTGTTCAAGTCTTCTATTTCCTTAATGGTCTTTTGTTGAGATGTTCTATCCATTATTGAAAGTGATGTATTGAAGTCTTGTACTATTAATGTAGAAGTATATATTTCTTCCTTCAAATATGTCATATTTGCCTCATGTATTCTGGGGCTCTGCCAGTAAGTGCATATATATTTAAAATTATTATGTCTTCTTGTTGAATTGGCTGCTTTACCAATATATAGTGACTTTCTTTATCCCTCACAGTGGTTTTTGATTTAAAGTCTATTTTATCTGATATTAGTATTGTTTCTACAGCTCTTTGTTTTTGTGGTATATGTTTTTTCCATCCACAGACCAACCTGTGTCTTTGAATTTAAGGTGAGTCTCTTGAAAACAATATGTAATTGGGTCATGCTTTTTTTAATCAATTTTTCCTTTAAAGTCATTACTGATAATGTGAATGTTCTGCCATTTTGCTATTTAGTCTTTGTAATTCTTATACCTTTTTTTGACAGTCAATTTTTCTGTTAACACCTACTTTCATATTTATTTGATTTTTTGTTTTGTACCATTTTTAGTCCCTTCTCATTTCTTCCTGCATATTTTTCATACATTTTATTTGTGGGGTAAAGTTTAACATCTTAAATCTATAATGATCACATTTTCTTTGATGCTTATCCTCTCCATCCCCCAACTTTTTTGTTGTACTTGTTACAAAGAATATCTTTATACGTTGTATCTCCCAACACATAAATTTATCATTACTGTTTGTGCATTTGCATTTTAGATCATCTAAGAAGCAAAAAGTGGAGTTACATACCAAAAAATACAATATAATAGTACTGGCATTTATAATTACCCATAAAATTACACTTATCAGAGGTCTTTATTTCTTTATGCCACTTTGATCGACTCTCTAGTGTCCTCTCCTTTCAGTCTGATGAACTCCCTTTAGCATTGCTTCTAGGGTAAGTCTAGTGGTGACAAACTCCTGCAGCTTTTGTTTTTCAGGGAATGTCTTAATTGTTCCCTCATTTTTGAAGTCAAGTCTCACTGGTTAGAAAATTCTTGGATGGCAATTTTTTCTTTTAGCATTTTAAATATTTCATCCCACTGCCTTCTTGCCTCCATGGTTTCTGATGAGAAACTATCACTTAATCTTTTTGGGATTTTCTTGTACATAACTCATTCCTTTTCTCTTGCAGCCTTCAGAACACTTTCCTTGTCCTTAGCATTGGAAACTTTTATTACTATGTGGTTTTCTTTGAGTTTCTCCTGCTTGAAATGTGTTGAGCATCTTACATGGCATATATGTATCTTTCATTCCATTTGGTAAGTTTTCTGCCATTATGTATTTGATATTCCTCTGCCCCTTTCTCTCTCTCTTCTCATTCTGGGACTCCCACTCCTATTATATGTGTATTGGTACACTTGATGGTGCCCACAGGTCTCTTAGGCTCTGTTCATGTTTTAAATTTTTCTGTTCTGCTCCTCAGCCTGAATCATTTCAATTGTCTTGTCTTCAAGATCACTGATTCTTTCTTCTGTCCACTCCAATCTGCTGTTGAAAACCCCAAGGGAATTTTTCATTTCAGTTATTGTGTTCTTTAATTTCCTTAGTTCTGTTTGGACTCTTTTAAAAATTTCTCTTTTTATTGATATTCTTAAATTGTTTTCATTGTTTTCCTCATATGCTTTAGTTCTTTTTTGGTGTGGCCCTAGAATGCTTTACTTAATGAGATTTTGTTATATTTTTAATTAACTATTTTATGTATAAGAAAATTAGAATAAGGTTAGCACATTAGTGAATCAACATGATACAATCTTCGTACTACACAATAATTGATATTAGCATGTATAGATATCTGGATGCCACATTTTCCCTATTGTGTGTTGTTTATTGTTATTTTTAACAGTTTTATTCACAACACATAGAATCCATACAAAGTGCTCAGTCAGTGGCTCTTGGTATAATCACAGATTTGTTCATTCATCACCAGAATCAATTTGAGACCATTTATCATTGATCCAAAAAAAATTCCATACCCTATGTATGCCCCTTTATTGACACTTAGCATTGGTATAGTACTTTTGTTACAATTGATGAAAGAATATTATGTTACTGTTAACTATGGTTCATAGATTACATTGCTTGTATTTTCCCCAAAATACCTCCTATTATTAACATCTTATAATAGTGATGAACATTTGTCTAATTTATGTAAGAACTTTCTTATATTTGTACAATTAACTGCAGTAATTATCCATGGCATGTTTCTGTATGTTATACAGTCCCATGTTTTATCCTCTGGCTTTCCTTCTAGTGCCATACAAGACACTAAAGTTCCCTTTTCAACTATAGTCACAAACAAATTTTGTACATCTTTTTATATGCTTTTTAGTCATTGTCTTTCCTCTTTTGAAAAGTTAAGATGTCAATTCTACCCAAAGTGATTTATAGATTCAATGTAATCCCAATCAGAATTCCAATGCCCCACTTTGCAAAAATGGAAAAGCCATTCATCAACTTTATTTGGAAGAACAAAGGGCCATGAATAGCCAAAAACTTCAGACAAGGGTCCTCACCCTCTGGATTCACATATGTGCCTGATTCTGTTTGAGCTCTGCCCTTCTCCGTTTTATGTTCACTGGAACTCCAAAAAGTCTCTTTTTATTTTTGGCTGTTTCTGTTTGTTTGTTTGTTTGTTTGTTTTTGTTAGCCCCATCTCCTCTCTGCCAGGCTGACTGCTCCCAGATTCTCTGGTGTCTGGTCTCAGTCTATCTATGTTTGGAATTTTTGATCAGCAGTCTGAATTTTCAATCAGAGCTGCAACTGTATTTCTCCCTCCTGGTTCCCAGCACTGAAGGCCCCTCCTCCCATGGGACTGAGCGTGGCAGAGAGGGGTGCGAGTCCCCTGGCCATGAAAACTTACAGATTTCACTGATCTCAGCTGTTCCATGCGTTCATGAGTGTTGTATGAAGTATGCCCAAAGTCAAATTGCTCTGTAGTGTCCAGTCCATGCAATTTATGGTTTTCTACCTACTGCCCTGGAGGAGTAACTAAAACCTACACCTTACCGCTCTGCCATCTTGCCCCATCTCCAAGGTGTTAACGTTTGATGTACAGCTCAACAAGCAGTTATATAGGTTTTCAAAAAATATTCTGGGTTACAGTTCCAGTTCTTTCCTTATTATTCAATATAGGGTATATACAGAAAGGTGAAGACTTTCAAAGCACAATTCAATGAGTAGCTCTAGAGCAAATTTCAAAGGATGTTACAGGTTTCAGTTCCACTGTGTCATTTACCTCCGTCCAGCTATTCCAACACCCCAGCATCTAAATATATATGTATATATATTTATATAAAGTTGCAGTATTCATAGACCTTTATTAAATCATATCTTGTTTGGTGCTACCCCTTCCTCTCACTTAATCTCTCCATCTTCAGGGGTGTCTAGACAGTGACCACCCTAACTTGTTCATATTGAAAGGGGGTGTCAACAGTATGGGGAAGAGGGCCACATCAAATAGTTGATCTTAAAGAGGCTGTTGCCTCTGGGTTTTAGGACTTGTTTGGTATGGGAACACTCTGATGGATTTAAGTTTCTGAAAGATAACACTTAGTGAGTGAATCTTTTATAGAATCTCAGGTAGGGACCTAGGTATTTGGGGACTGCTTTTGGTAAGAGCATAGCATACTGTGGCCATTTGGGATATATAGCTGGAGCCTGTATAAGAGAAACCTCCATAAAAGCCTCTCAACTCTATTTGGGGTCTCTCAGCCACTGTGACCTAAGCTTCTTACCTTTCTTTTATCCCTCTTTTGGTCAAGTAGGCATTTTCAATCCCTTGCTGCCAGGGCCAGGCTCATTCCTGGGAATCATGTCCCACTTTGCCAGGTAGATTCATTCCCCCGGGAGTCATGTCCTTTGTGGGAGAGGGAGAGGTTAATGACTTAATTTGCTGAGTTGGGCTTGGAGAGAGAAAGGCCACAACTGAGCAACAAGAGGGTTCTCTGGAGGTACTTCTTAGGCATAATTATAGGAGGGCTCAGCCTCCCGTTTACAACCCTAAATTTCACAAGAGCAAGCCTCAAGTTGGGGGCTTCATTTATTAAGTACTGGGATCCTAATTTCACTTAATATATATTCTATCCCAAGATAAACAGTCAGTTACTTACACTATCTTCTCTTAGTTGTACAATCATCACCACTTTCAACTTCAAACAATTATCATAACATTACTACATCCAGAACTCTTATCAGCTGCAAATCATTAATCCTTAATATTAATGTAGTGTTGGTAAGATATTCCGGTTAAATATTGTCTTTAATATGTAATGGGTAGTTTTTCCATATACCACTCTGTTGTTAACCCTCTGCAGAAGTGCCATATCTTATAGGTATATCATGCTAACATTTATTTAGGTTTTTATTGCTAATCTGTGGGTTATGTGCCTTTAAACAGCCATTTACAAAACATTCACCTTCAATGCATCACTGAAATTTATAGTCCCATTAATGAACCATAATCACACTTGCCCATTCCCATACCATTAAGTTCGCCATCATTGTCATATCTGTACATATTAGGTTATCATTCCTCCTTCACTAGCTTCTGTCTATCTCTAGGTCTCTTATATTTACATTATAAGGCACTTATTTTACATTTCTCATGAAGTTCACATTAGTGGTAGCATACAATATCTCTCCATTTATGTCTGGCATATTTCACTCAGCATTATGTCTTCAAGATTCATCTACATTGTCATACATTTCACAAACTCATTCCTTCTTAACAGCTGTGTAGTATTCTGTCATATGTATATACCACATTTTGTTTATCCACTTATCTGTTGAAGGACATTTGGATTGTTTCCATCTCTTGGCAATTGTAAACAAAGCGACTATAAACATCATTTTGCAAATACCTGCTTGTGTCACTGCTTTCAGCTCTTCTGTATATATACTGAGAAAGAAGTGAAATTGCCAGACTTTAGGGTAACTTGATATCTAGTTTATTGAGGAACCACCAAACTGACCTCCAGAGTAGCTGTACCACTATACATTCCCACCAGCAATGAAGAAGTGTTCCAATTTCTCCACAACCTCTCCAGTATTTGTAGTTTCCTGTTTCTTTAATGGCAGCCATTCTTATTGGTTTGAAATGGTATCTCATTGTGGTCTTGATTTGCATCTCCCTAATAGCTAGTGAAGAAGAACATTTTTTTCATGTGTTTTTTAGCCATTTGTATTTCCTCTTTGGAGAAATGTCTATTCATATCTTTTGCCCATTTTATAATTTGGCTGTTTGTACTATTGTTGAGTTGTAGGATTTCTTTATACATGCACAATATCAGTCTCTTATCAGAGACATGGTTTCCAAATATTTTCTTCCACTGCACTGGCTGCCTCTTCATCTTTTTGAGAAATTCCTTTGAGGTACAGAAGCTTTTGATTTTGAGGAGTTCCCATTTATCTATTTTTTTTAATTCCTTTTTCTTTGGGTGTAAGGTCTAAGATGCAACCTCCTAACACTAGGTCTTGAATATGTTTCCCTACATTATCTTCTAGGAGTTTTATGGCACTGTCTCCTATATTGAAGTCTTTGATCCACTTTGATTTAAATTTTATATAGGATGTGAGGTAGGGGTCCTCTTTCATTCTTTGGATATGGATATGCAGTTCTTCCAGCCCAATTTGTTGAAGAGAGTTTTCTGTTCCAGTTCAGTGGATTTGGGGGTCTTATCAAATATCAGTCAACCATAGATCTGGAGGTCTATTTCCAAATTCTCAGTTTGATTCCATTGTTCAATATATCTATCCTTGTTCCAATACCATGCTATGTTGACTACTGTGGCTTTATAGTAGGCTTCAGAGTCAGAAAGTGTAAGTCCTCCCACTTTGTTTTTGTTTTCTTGGAGTGTTTTTAGCAATTTGAGACCCCTCTCCCTTCCAAATAAATTTGATAACTAGCTTTTCCAAGTCTGCAAAGTAGGTTGTTGGAATTTTGATTGGAATTGCATTGAATCTATACAACAGTTTGGGTAGGATTGACATTTTAACTACATTTAGACTTCTTATCCATGAACACAGAATATCTTTCCATTTCTTTAGGTTATGTTTTATTTCTTTTAGTAAGATTAAGTAATTTTCTGTGTAGAGTTCTTTTATGTCCTTGGTTAAGTTTACTTCTAGGTACTTGATTTTTTATTTGCTATTGTGAATGGAATCTTTTTCTTGAGTGTCTCTTCAGTTAGGTCATTTCTAGTGCATAGGAACATTACTGACTTATGAGCATTAATCTTGTATCCACTGCTTTGATGAATTTGTTTATTAGCTCAAGTAGCTGTGTTTTCAATTTCTCAGGGTTTTCCAAATAGAAGAACATATCATCTGCAAATAACAACAGCTTTACTTCTTGCTTTCCAATTTGGATGCCGTTTATTTCTTTGTCTTGTCTTATTGCTCTGGCTTGAACATCTAGCACAATGTTGAAAAATAGTGGTGACATCAGGCATCTTTGTCTCATTCCTGATCTTAGAGGAAATGCTGTCAGTCTCTCAACATTCAGTACTAAGTTGGCTGTGGGTTTTTCATATATGCCCTTTATCATATTGAGGAAGTTTCCTTCAATTCCTACCTGTTGATGTGTTTTTATCAAAAAAGGATGCTGGTGATGTTCTCACAAACACTGGGGAGTGACAACTTGACATGCTGAGCTCTCTCTCTTGGGGCTTGCCCCTATGAAGCTTGCTACTGAAAAGGAGAGGCTAAATCTGCTTATAATTGTGCCTGAGTCTCCCCCTGAGTGCCTGTTTATTGCTCAGAGGTAGCCTTCTCTCTCTCTAACTGTATTAGTTAGGGTTCTCTAGGGAAACAGAATCAATAAGAGATATCTATGAATATGAGATTCATTAAAGTGTCTCAAACTACTGTGGGTATGCATGAGTCCAAATTCTGTATGGCAGGCAGCAAGCCAGCAACTCCAATGAAGATGTTCAATGAACTCATCAGGAAATGAACTGGCAACTTCAACGAACTCCTCAGGAAATGAACCGGCAACTTTGAGGAATGTGTTCAAAGAACTCCTCAGGAAATGAACTGGCAACTATGAGGAACTCCTCAGGAAATGCTTTGCTGGGCAACTGAAGAGGAAGTGAAGGTCCTCTAACTGTCTCTCTTAAAAGCCTTCAACTGATTGATTAGATTAAATCCAGTCAACTGCATCATTGTGGAAGGCACACCCTTCATTGACATCATCAGTCACAGCTGCAGCCAATTGACTGATGATTTAAACCAGCCTGTTGGTTTATTAACCAGCCACAAATGTCCTCACAGCAATGGTTATGCCAATGCTTGCTTGATCAGATAGCTGGGTACCATCACCTGGCCAAAGTTGAAACATGAACTAACAATACTCTGCTGTGTAGCAGACAACTGGTAATGCACTAAATCTCCCCAGAATAGGGTGAAAGTCCTTGGGTGAACTTAACTCTTAAAATTGATTTCCTTTAGCTTAAATAAAGCAAAATGAACAATACAGTTTATGCCATATGATAAGGGGATAAGACAGAGAAGAAAGCAAAGATATTTACTTTACAGACAAATACAAATATAATCATAACAAAAGAAGGAGGAAATATTCACGCCATCTTAGTCCTCATTTCTGTAACTGGTCATGTGGCCATAGTTCATATTTATCACTACCTTCTTCCACAGCCCATTCCACATTCAGCTGGCTGTGGTTCTTTGCCTGGTGGGGTGACCCAAACCTTCATTCCTGAAGTTTCTTGGCCATTGGTAGTCCTGCCTGGATTGGGCTGTTGCAGTTTTCCATTGACTTTAATCACAGGGCATGGTAGTACTAAGAGATGTCCTAGGAGATCCCCTGTATTCCAAGAAAACTCTTCTTTACTTCCATTGTGTAGTTGCAGTTCTATTTCCCCTTGATAGGATCAATCATCCCAGCGAGTACAGTAATTCCCTTCCTTGCCTGTTGATTCAGAGACATAAGAAGCCCAAAGTGGCCAGGTGGCAGTCTTAACTTCCAGTTCAATGAGATTATTATTGTGTTTCCTGGTGGATACACTCCTCCTTTTGGAACAAAGGCTTGTAGACCGGCAGAGCTTAAGCTTGCAGGAACATGAAGCAAAAATTTACCTAGCGGATCACTGGGAGTGATAGTGAGTGGTGCCTGCATGTCATGCAGAACCATCTGTAAACCAGGCCCAAGTTTTCTCTTCCGCAGTCAACTGATTGTAAGGAACCCCCCAAGATGCCATAGCTATGGTCTGGGAAAGAGAAGAGAAGGTGGAAGGAGTGGGAGCCATGGGCATTTGGGCCATTTCTTCATGTAACTTACTTGTGCTTTCAGGACCTGCTTGAGCTCTATCTCATATATACCATTTCCATTTTATGATGGAGTGCTGCTGTGCATGCCCAACTTTATGGCTTGGTGGGTCAGACAACACCCAGCTCATGATAGGTAACTCAGGTCTCATGGTAACTTGGTGGCCCATGGTCAAGCATTCTGTCTCTAGTGAGGCCCAGTAGCAGACCAACAGCTGTTTCTCAAATGGAGAGTAGTTATCTGCAAAGGATGGTAAAGCCTTACTCCAAAATCCTAAGGGTCTGCATTGTGATTCTCCTATATGAGCCTGCCAAAGTTTCCAAACAGCATCTCTATTTGCCACTGACACTTCCAGCACCATTGGGTCAACTGGATCATATAGTCCAAGTGTCAGAGCAGCTTGCACAGCAGCCTGGACCTGTTGCAGCACCTCATCTTGTTCTGGTCCCCACCCAAAACAAGAAGCTTTTCTGGTCACTTGGTAAATGGGCCAGAGCAGCACACCCAAATGAGAAATATGTTTTCTACAAAATCCAAAGAGGCCAACTAAGCATTGTGCCTCATTTTTGGTCATAGGAGGGGCCAGATGCAACAGCTTATCCTTCACCTAAAGGGATATCTTGACAGGCCCCACACCAATGGACACCTAGAAATTTTACTGAGGTGGAAGGCCCCTATATTTTTGTTGGCTTTATCTCCCATCCTCTGTGACACAAATAGCTTACCAACAAATCTAGAGTAGTTGCTACTTCTTGCTCACTAGGTCCAATCAACATGATATCATCAATATAATGGACCAGTGTGATGTCTTGTTGGAGGGAGAAACAATCAAGATCCCTGTGGACAATATTATGACATAGGGCTGGAGAGTTGATATAACCCTGAGGTAACAGAGTGAGTGTAAACTGCTGGCCTTGCCAGCTGAATGCAAACTGTTTCTGATGGTCCTTACTAACAGCAATTGAGAAAAAAGCATTTGCCAAAACAATAGCTACATACCAGGTACCAGGGGATGTGTTGATTTGCTCAAGCAATGATACCACATCTGGAACAACAGGTGCAATTGGAGTCACCACCTGGTTAAGCTTACAATAATCCACTGTCATCCTCCAAGACCCAGGCCAAATACGACAGTTGAATGGGGATGTGGTGGGAATCACCACCCCTGCATCCTTCAAGTCCTTAAGAGTAACATTAATATCTGCAATCTCTCCAGGAATCTGGTATTGCTTCTGGTTTACTATTTTGCTAGGTAGGAACAGTTCTAGTGGCTTCCACTTGGCCTTTCCCACCATAAAAGCACTCAATCCATGAGTCAGGGAACCAATGTGAGGATTCTGCCAGTTGCTGAGTATGTCTATTCCAATTATGCATTCTGGCACTGGGTAAATAATCAGAGAATGGGAACCACTGGACCCACTGTGAGATGGATCAGAGCTAAGACTCCATTGATCACCTGACCTCCATAAGCACCAACTCTCACTGGTGGACCAGAGTGACATTTTGGGTCTCCTGGAATTAATGTCGCTTCTGAACCAGTGTCTAATAATCCATGAACTATCTGATCATTTCCTTTTCCCCAATGCACAGTTACCCTGGTAAAAGGCCTTAGGTCACCCTGGGGAAGGCTGGAAGGAAGATTAACTGTTTAAATTTTTGGCAGTGAAACAGGGTCTTTCCCCAAGGGTACCTGGCCTTCCCCTTATTCAAGGGGCTCTGGATCTGTAAACTGTCTCAAGTCTGGGAATTGATTAAGGGGTAATGACTTTCTGTTTTTGTAATTCAAGGGAGACTTTTGTTCACTTGATCTAGAATTCTTCTGCTTATATAGTTCAAACAAGAATTTAGTCAATTGCCCAACTATTTTACTGCTTGGTACTCCATGATCTGCTAGCCAACATCATAAGTCTTTGCAAGTCATATTATTTTGATTGCTGTTTTGAGCCTGTTTTCCATTTTGGTAGCCATGCCTGCGGTCGCAGCTAGGGGCGGGCACCCACGGAACCCTCTGCGCTCAGGGTTGCTTAAGGGGTACCGGCGGCAGCTCTTCCCGGAGGCGAAGGTGAGGCGGGTGACTTGGCCGAGTCCCCGGCGGAGGCGTGCAAGGTGTGGAGGGCGGCGAGAGAGGGACGCGAGACACTCTCTTTTCAAGGTTGTAGAAAAAAGCCTTTATTCAGGGGTGAGCACAAGTCATATAGGGTGGCATAGAGGGCGGGGTCGGTGTTAGGGGTGTGGGGTCCTTACATGCCAATGCTGAGGGGATAAAGGCTAGGATTGGTTCTGAGAGGGCGCGGAGGTCATTTGAAAAAGGGCGGAGTTGCTCTGGCAACAGTGTATGCGCACTGGCGGTGGCGGGAGTTGCTCTGGCAACGGGGAGTGTGCGGGCAAGATAAGGGGGGCGGTTTTCTCCGGCAAGCTTCCTCTAACGGTTGTATTCTGGGCGAGGGAGATGGGGCCTGTAGCCGGCTCCACTTTCTCAGGCCCGGGGGGCTGTGGAGGGTATTACTGCCCATGCCCACTACCCTCTCCAGGGGCTGGCCAGGTTCCCTGGGGGGGGGCTGTGGAGGGCGCTACTGCCCATGCCCATCACCTCCCCCAGGGGCTGACCAGGTTCCTTGGCCCCGGCCCGCCAAGTTGGAACTCAGCACCAGCAACCCACAATTCCCCCTTCTTTTCTAATTAGAAGAAGAAGCTTACCAGAGAGATCCGCCAAGGGATGAGGGAAAGGGGAGGCCGGGGAGGGGAAAGGATTGACGGCCGCTCAGAGAGGCTGGAGCTCGGCGGTGGTGTGGCGCCCGGGCGCTCGAGAGGGGCCTCACTGCTTGCGGGATGGACGAGGGTGGTAATGCTGCGGAGGGCCAGCTTTTTCAGTAGAGGCAAGTTGTTGATACTGCACTTGTACAAATGATGAGAAGACAGCATTGGCCTGGCTTTTAACAAGTTGGACAAGTCTGCGGATAATACAGGGCCCTAGGGTGAGAGCTAGAATAATCATTAGTAGGGGGCCGATGAGAGGGAGGAGGTATGGGAGGAGGGGGGTAAAGATGTGGGACCAATAGTTGGTGGCTTCACGGTCCCTTCTGCGTTGTTCTAGTCCCTCTCGGACCTTCTTTAGGCTGTTTTCGGCAAGACCTGTGGAATTGGCATATACACAGCATTCTTCTCCTAGGGCGGCGCAAAGGCCTCCTTCTTTGAGGAGAAGAAGGTCGAGACCTCGGCGGTTTTGGAGCACGACCTCAGAGAGGGAGTTAACAGAATTTTTAAGATGGGAAATAGCGTTTTGTAAGTGACGAATGTCCTCGTCAACAGCCGCCCGGAGGTGAGTTAGGGCGGAGCCTTGACTGGCCAGCGCAGCGATTCCGGTGCCAGCGCCTGCAAGACCTAGGAGGGAGGCGATCATGAGGGCGGTGATGGGCTCTCGCTTTTGCAGAGGGGCAAGAGCTGCAGTTCTTTCTAGGCGGAAGAAGAAGTCTTCCTCGCTGTGGTATAGGACCCTAGGGATAAGGACAATTAGGAGGCAAGTTTCATGAGTTGTATTGAGGGTTCGCACGTTAAGGCAGGGGGTAAGTCCTGTAGAGGAGCAGAGCCATTGGGAGGAGTTGTGGGGAATAAGAAATTTGGCAGAGCTGTCAGGGGATGAGTAGTTGGCACAAGCTGTGAGGTTGGGAGAGTTGTATGAGAGAGGGCGGATGCACTTTCCTGTGGAGGAAACCGAATGAAAGGTTAGGGGGACGGCAGAGGTATTCCAATTGCATTCCGGGGGGGCTATTCTCTGTATTTTCTGAAAAGGAGAGGTTGGAGGCGACGGGCTCATACAGGGAGGAGGAGGTGGAGAGGCAAAGCCAACAGGAGGAGGTAAGATTGGGGTGGGAGGAATTCACTGAGGTGAAGGCCGCTTGGGTAAGGCCGAGGTCAGCTAAATTAGTGGTGAGGTCTTTGAGGATTAGAGGAAGCGCCTCGGCGTCCTCAGAGGCTACCAAGATGTCATCCATGTAATGGATGAGCATGGCCCGCTTTCGCAGGGGGGCCACTGCGTGATTAACATACATTTGGCTGATGGCCGGACTGTTACGCATCCCTTGAGGGAGGACTTTCCACTGGTACCTGCTAGCTGCGCCCACGTGATTGGGGACGGGGACTGTAAAGGCAAAGCGAGGGCGGTCTCGCTCATGTAGCGGGATGGAAAAGAAACAGTCTTTGATGTCAATGGTGGCTATGTGATAGTGAGCCGGGATGGCCACCGGATGGGGGAGGCCAGGCTGCGGGGAACCCATGGGAAGAATATGCTTATTGATCTCCCACAGATCATGGAGGAGCCTAAATTTCCCTGTGGCTTTTTTATGAATAACAAACACTGGCGAATTATAGGGACTAGTAGAAGGTTCTATGTGGCTTGCGTCCAATTGTTCTTGGACAAGGGCTTGGAGTGCAACTAATTTGTGCGTGGGAAGGGGCCACTGCTCCACCCATATAGGTTCCTCAGTATCCCACTGCAGAGGAACGGGCGCTGGAGGTGTTAAAAGAGCAGTGGCGCACATTATTGCGGGGGCTGCGTGGTAAGCACTGCCCCAGAGACGGCGAGGATATCACGGCCCCATAAAATTTGGTCTATGGTGTGTAGGAACAACGGGCGGAAGGTGCCTGAGTGGCCTTCTTCATCCTCCCACTTAATGAGTCCCATGGCCTGAAGAGAAGTGGAGGTACCGGTGGCTCCCACTACCGAGGGACCATCGAGAACCATGTACATGGTGGCATACTGAGCGGGCATGCAAGAGACTTCTGCCCCTGAATCGAGCGTGCCCGTGTACCATTGCCCCCCTATTTTTAATTTACGGGTAGGCTTTTCCGGAGTGATAGGGACTGTCCAGAGAAGCGTTTTATGGCCTTCCTTTTGAGGCTCTGGCGGGGAGACTTCAACGGTGCCGTTAGATGCCACATGCCACTGGTACGGGCAATCCCCCCTAGGGGAGGAAGAATGACAATGGTAGGGGCACTCGGGAAGTCCTTTGGGGCCACCATTGTGGCCCCAGGTGGGATGATCAGTTCCATTAGAACCGGCTGGGACGCTGCCTCTTAGGGGCGGGGCTGAGGGTTGCCCCGCTTGGAGTTTAAAGCTTGCTCAGCGCCTTGGTGCTGACCCTGACTGGGGCGGAGGGGTTTGGGGTTAGATTTGCAATCGCGCGCCCAGTGATAGCCATGCTGACAGCGTGGGCAAGGAGTGGGAGGGGGGCGCCCATTGCGCGGCATGAAAGGCGGGCGGTTGACCTCCTCATTGGGGCACTCCCGGGCAAAATGGCCGCTCTGCCCACACTTGAAGCAACCGGCGGTGGCGGCTAAGGCGGCAGTGACAGCGCCAGAGACAGCCTGGGCTAGGGACGCGGCAGCTGGGTCAAAGGCGCTGCAGGCAAGTACCCAATCGTGTATGCTCTTCTCCCGCAAGGGAAGGATAGCCTGCTTGCAAGGGGGATTGGCTCCCTCGAGAATGAGTTCTCGAGCGAGGGCCAGTTGGGCCTGGGGATCACTAATCTTTCGAGCGCAAGTTTCTTCGACCCTGGAGACAAAGGTGGCGAAAGGCTCACTCGGCTCCTGGAGGAGCTTGGTGAATTTATCAGGCCGACAGGCGGAGCAGTTGGCAAACGCTCGTAAGGCGATTCCCCGAAGGATAGGCCAAAAGGTGGCGGGTGCATTGGTATAGGCGGATGCGTGTATAAATGCTCCCGTGCCCAAGTAAGCCTTGTGGGGATGAATGGCCCCAGTGGCTGCGTTTTGCTCGCTCTGCCTAGCTGCTTCTGCTTGGAAGTGGGCACGCCAATTAACGAACTGGCCGGGGCCAAGGATGGTACGGGCAAGCGAGGCCCAGTCTTGGGGGAGGCAAAGGTCCATGGCGACCTCCTGCAGTATTTGGGAAGCGTATGGGCTACCCAATCCGTTCTCCTTGACGGCTCTGCGAAGTTGCTTGATAGTGTCTGAGTCAATGGGATACCAGTCGTACGGTTTTGGCGGTGTGGGGGTAACGTTAAGGGGAAAGCAGCGAAAAGCGCGAGGGAAAGGAGGACACGCTTGCAGAGGGCCTGGCACGGGAGTGGGGGCAGGGGCAGCGTTGCCCCAAGGGTTGCCTTGAGGTGTAGAAGGCAGCCAGGGGTTGTTTGCCGGCGGGGCGGGAGGGGCGGCGGCAGCCGCCGGCAGCAGCTCTAAGGGGGAGAGGAAGGCGGGTCGTGAGTGGGGGGTGGGTGTGGGTTGCAGCGGCACAATCCAAGAGTCCGCTGATGAATGCGGAAGCGGGAGGCCCCAAGTGTTGCAAGATGGCGGCGCGGTGGGCGTAGCCAAGGCGTAAGATGGCGGGCTAGCTCCACCCTGTGGAAGGGCGGGGTAAAGCGCATGTGGTTTCCGGCCCGGCTTAGGGCTGACGGCATCGCTGGACCACTTCCTCCCTTCGGTGGAAGAAGGAGGAGGAAGTTCGCCATCTTGGCGAGACTCGGTATTGTTTCGTTTTTGGGGGGTGACTTCGAGCGCGTTGTTAATCTGCTCGACTAAGGACTCCGTGTCCGAGTCATGATTTGAATTAGTATCGCTATCTGAATCTGTTGGCTGGGTTGATAGGGCCTCCTTGGATTTAACGGGGCCTCGATCAGGGGGGAGGGAGCCTTGAAGGCAGGAGCGGATGGTTATCAAGGTGGGGAGCAAGCCGGGAGGGAAGCGCTTGCTCTCATGTTCCATGGCGTTAGTGACTCGATCAATAAGATGATCATAAGTAACAGGGTCCCAAAGATGGCAAGTGGTGAGCCATGGGTTAAAGGGCAGCAGGAGGTCCCAGTATATCTGCAGCTGCCGGACAGACACTTTACAGCGATGCGTGTCTAGGAGACCCGCTAGAGCACGAACTTGAGGTGCCTGGCATGTAGATAGACGATTACCCATAGCTGAGGGGAGAGGAGGGGAGGTTGTTTACCGAGCAGAGAGAATGAGATAAACTGTGGCCGCGAGGCCGAAGACGACGAGGAGAACAGAAAGCAGGACTCTCTGGTAACAGGAACAGTCTGGGGGGGGCGGTCACGGCGAGGCACCGAACAGAGAAACAAAGACACAGAGGACTACACCAAGGTAATGAAGGGGTAGAGGGAGAGTGTTAGGAGGAATGGGGGTCATAGAAAGAGAAGACGAGAGGTAGTCGGGGGCAACAGTATTTGTAGCTGGGATAATTTGGCAAGGGAGAGGCGGCTCCGGGCGCGGAGCGGCGAGGGAGAGGAGGCCCTTACCTTGCAGGCGAGGGGAAGGGGAGATGGAGAGGTGTCCGGGCGAGCGGGCGATTTGCTGGACCATTGTGTGGAGAGGGGACGAGTAGATGCGCCTCACACGGGGCACCAGTTGCAGTTGCAGCTAGGGGCGTGCAGTCACGGAACCCTCTGCGCTCAGCGTTGCTTGAAGGGTACCAGCGGCAGCTCTTCCCGGAGGCGAAGGTGAGGCGGGTGACTTGGCCGAGTCCCCGGCGGAGGCGTGCAAGGTGTGGAGGGCGGCGAGAGAGGGACACGAGACATTCTCTTTTCAAGGTAGTTGAAAAAAGCCTTTATTCAGGGGTGAGCACAAGTTATATAGGGTGGCATAGAGGGCGGGGTCGGTGTTAGGGGTGTGGGGTCCTTACATGGCAATGCTGAGGGGATAAAGGCTAGGATTGGTTCTGAGAGGGCGCGGAGGTCGTTTGAAAAGGGGCGGGAGTTGCTCTGGCAACGGTGTATGCGCACTGGCGGTGGCGGGAGTTGCTCTGGCAACGGGGAGTGTGCGGGCAAGATAAGGGGGGCGGTTTTCTCCGGCAAGCTTCCTCTAACGGTTGTATTCTGGGCGAGGGAGATGGGGCCTGTAGCCGGCTCCACTTTCTCAGGCCCGGGGGGCTGTGGAGGGTATTACTGCCCATGCCCACTACCCTCTCCAGGGGCTGGCCAGGTTCCCTGGGGGGGGGCTGTGGAGGGCGCTACTGCCCATGCCCATCACCTCCCCCAGGGGCTGACCAGGTTCCCTGGCCCCGGCCCGCCAAGTTGGAACTCAGCACCAGCAACCCGCAATGCCCACCTTGTCTGTGGTGATTAACTGAAGCCACTTGCCTTCTGCCAAATCAGGATCTGATTATCCCCATTGTGTTTGAGGATTCTAACTCAGTGACAGCAGTTCCTACAGTAATATCTGACCTACAGAGAAGGGCAACTATGAGCTCTTCAGGGATTATGGAGCTAGTCTCACAAATTTATTCCTCACAGTCCTGGTAAAAGGTGTGTCCTGTGGACCTTCCAGGGTTGTGTGAGCAGGTCTTCCATGATAAATCCACTCTAAAATTCCAGTCTCTGTAAGCGTTTGAATCCCCTCCTCTACATTATGCCAGGGCAGTTCTGGCATTTCAACCTCCAGTAATGCTGGTCACCTTTTGATCCATGTTTCAGCCAGCCACCCAAACTGTTAATGCCCTTTCTAACTCCTCAAGCTACAACACTGAATGCAGAATCTCTGCTCAGTGGGCCCGTATCAGGAAATTCAGCATGATCCAACCTTGTATTCCTTCCACCATTATCCTACACCCTTAATATCCATTCCCACACATATTCCCATGGTTTCTGTCTGTGTAAGTTGGAAAACTCATACAGTTCTTTTGCACTATAGTGTATTTCCTCATGGGTCACACTTTGTACCTCACCTTTCAGGGACTGTTGGTAATTTAGTCAAGTTATAGGTCTTGAAGCAAAGACTGGTGGTGGTGGTAGGTCATGAAAAGAATTAGAATTATCCCTCACATCATTTACCTCAGGACATTCTGTTGCATTTTCATCTCTTAAAACACGATTAATCTCTCCAGACAGAGGAGTGAGGGCTGCTTCCTCAGGGGAGGTGTTTACAGGATTAGCAGGCACTGTACAGTTAGTCTCTTTAGGTGGAGGTTGGATGGCAGGCTCTTTAGGGCAGACTGGAGGTGCGGGAGCTGTTTCCTCAGGACAACCCTCTACAGGTAAATCTAAGAATGACTCAGCAGAATCCAGGTTTCCAATTTCCTCATTGTCATTATTATCAATCCATATGTCCCCATCTGAAGTTTCAGGATCCCATTCTTTTCCAATCAATGCCTTTTCTTTACCAGTAGACATCCTGAGAGGTTGAGATTTTAGTTTACATTGTAAATCTGCTAATCACACTATGAGAGTCTGTGTCTGGTTTTCAGAAATCTCAAGTCTGTGGCCACAGGAAATAAGATTTTCTTTCAGGGCACACACAGACCTTTACATCTGTCATACGGCATTTAAGTTTTAAATTTGCAGACTTTAGCTCATCCCTTTCTCTTGCAACTTTATCCAATGTATCTAAGAGCAGCCAGCCAACATCATTATACTTCTTAATTCTACAAAATTCTGTAAAGGTGTCAAAAACACTGTCACCCAGAGCCTTGCTTTGCACAAGAGTATGATTAGGAGAATCAGATGGTGCTGTTTTGTGTATCTCCTTTGCCAACTCGTGCCATGGACAGTCAGTGCCCTCTTGATATCATAAATGGAGTCATTAGTGCCTTTGAAAATAATCAGAGTAGAAAACAAACTGTAAAAGCCCATTTTAAGATTCTGTTCTCAAGAAACATTCCTGGTACCAAGTTGTATTAGTTAGGGTTCTCTAGGGAAACAGAATCAATGAGAGATACCTATGAATATAAGATTTATAAAAGTGTCTCATGCTATGGTGGGTATGCATGAGAACAAATTCCATAGGGCAGGCAGTAAACTGGCAACTCCATTGAAGATGTTCAGTGAACTCCTCAGGAAACGAACTGACAACGTCGATGAATGTGTTTGATGAACTCCTCAGGAAATGAACTGGCAACTTTGATGAACTCCTCAGGAAATGCTTTCCTGGGCAGCCAAAGAAGAAGTGAAGGTCCTCTAACTGTCTGTTTTAAAACTCTTCAACTGATTGATTGGATTAAATCCAGCGAACTGCATTCTCTCATGTGGAAGACACGCCCTTCATTGATGTCATCAGTCACAGCTGCAGCCAATTGACTGATGATTTCAACAAGCCTGTTGTTTTGTTTTTTTTTAATCTTCATTTTATTGAGATATATTCACATACCATGCAGTCATACAAAGCATACATTCACTTGTTCACAGTACCATTACATAGTTGTGCATTCATTACCAAAATTAATTTTTGAACATTTTCATTACCACATACACAAAAGTAATAAGAATACAAATTAAAGTGAAAAAGAAAAATTAAGGTAAAAAAAGAACACTGGGTACCTTTGTCTGTTTGTTTCCATCCCCTATTTTTCTACTCATCCATCCATAAACTAGACAAAGTGGAGTGTGGTCCTTATGGCTTTCCCAATCCCATTGTCACCCCTCATAAGCTACATTTTTATACAACTGTCTTCGAGAATCATGGGTTCTGGGTTGTAGTTTGATAGTTTCAGGTATCCACCACCAGCTACCCCAATTCTTTAGAACCTAAAAAGGGTTGTCTAAAGTGTGCGTAAGAGTGCCCACCAGAGTGACCTCTCGGCTCCTTTTGGATTCTCTCTGCCACTGAAGCTTATTTCATTTCCTTTCACATCCCCCTTTTGGTCAAGAAGATGTTCTCCGTCCCACGATGCCAGGTCTACATTCCTCCCCGGGAGTCATATTCCACGTTGCCAGGGAGATTCACTCCCCTGGGTGTCTGATCCCACGTAGGGGGGAGGGCAGTGATTTCACCTTTCAAGTTGGCTTAGCTAGAGAGACAGGGCCACATCTTAGCAACAAAGAGGCATTCGGGAAGAGGCTCTTAGGTACAACCATAGGGAGGCCTAGCCTCTCCTTTGCAGCAACCGTCTTCCCAAGGGTAAAACCTGTGGTAGAGGGCTCAGCCCATCAAACCACCAGTCCCCTATGTCTGTGGTCATGTTAGCAACCATGGAGGTGGGGTAGGCGAATACCCCTGCATTCTCCACAGGCTCCTCAAAGGGGCACTACATCTTTTTTTTTTTTTTAACTTTCCCTTCTTTTTTAAATCAACTGTATGAAAAAAAAAGTTAAAAAGAAAACAAACATACAATAAAAGAATGTTTCAAAGAGACCATAACAAGGGAGTAAGAAAAAGACAACTAACCTAAGATAACTGCTTAACTTCCAACATGTTCCTACTTTACCCCAAGAAAGTTACCTAATATAGCAACATTTCTGTGAACTTGCTCCTACTATATCCATCAGAAATTAACAGACCATAGTCATTCCTGGGCATCCCCAGAACGTTAAATAGCTTATCTGTTCTTCTTGGATTATTGTTCCCCCTTCCTTAATTGCTCTCTATTGCTAGTTCCCCTACATTCTACATTATAAACCATTTGTTTTACATTTTTCAAAGTTCACATTAGTGGTAACATATAATATTTCTCTTTTTGTGCCTGGCTTATTTTGCTCAGCATTATGTCTTCAAGGTTCATCCATGTTGTCATATGTTTCACGAGATCGTTCCTTCTTACTGCCGCGTAGTATTCCATCGTGTGTATATATCACATTTTATTTATCCACTCATCTGTTGAAGGACATTTGGGTTGTTTCCATCTCTTGGCAATTGTGAATAATGCTGCTATGAACATTGGCTTGCAGATATCTGTTCGTGTCACTGCTTTCCGACCTTCCGGGTATATACCGAGAAGTGCAATCGCTGGATCGAATGGTAACTCTATATCTAGTTTTCTAAGGAACTGCCAGACTGACTTCCAGAGTGGCTGAACCATTATACAGTCCCACCAACAGTGAAGAAGAGTTCCAATTTCTCCACATCCCCTCCAGCATTTGTAGTTTCCTGTTTGTTTAATGGCAGCCATTCTAACCGGTGTTAGATGGTATCTCATTGTGGTCTTTATTTGCATCTCTCTAATAGCTAGTGAAGCTGAACATTTTTTCATGTGTTTCTTGGCCATTTGTATTTCCTCTTCAGAGAACTGTCTTTTCATATTTTTGCCCATTTTATAATTGGGCTGTCTGTACTATTGTCATTGAGTTGTAGGATTTCTTTATATATGCAAGATATCAGTCTTTTGTCAGATACATGGTTTCCAAAAATTTTTTCCCATTGAGTTGGCTGCCTCTTTACCTTTTTGAGAAATTCCTTTGAGGTGCAGAAACTTCTAAGCTTGAGGAGTTCCCATTTATAAATTTTGTCTTTTGTTGCTTGTGCTTTGAGTGTAAAGTCTAGGAAGTGGTCGCCTAATACAAGGTCTTGAAGATGTTTTCCTACATTATCTTCTAGGAGTTTTATGATACTTTTTTTTTCTTTTTTTTTTTTAATCTTCATTTTATTGAGATATATTTACATACCACGCAGTCATACAAAACAAATTGTACTTTCGATTGTTTACAGTATCATTACATAGTGGTACATTCATCACCCAAATCAATCCCTGACACCTTCATTAGCACACACACAAAAATAACAAGAATAATAATTAGAGTGAAAAAGAGCAATTGAAGTAAAAAAGAACACTGCGTACCTTTGTCTGTTTGTTTCCTTCCCCTATTTTTCTACTCATCCATCCATAAACTAGACAAAGTGGAGTGTGGTCCTTATGGCTTTCCCAATCGCATTGTCACCCCTCATAAGCTACATTTTTATACAACTGTCTTTGAGATTCATGGGTTCTGGGTTGTAGTTTGATAGTTTCAGGTATCCACCACCAGCTACCCCAATTCTTTACAACCTAAAAAGGGTTGTCTAAAGTGTGCATAAGAGTGCCCACCAGAGTGACCTCTCGGCTACTTTTGGAATCTCTCTGCCACTGAAGCTTGTTTCAATTCCTTTCACATCCCCCTTTTGGTCAAGAAGATGTTCTCCATCCCACGATGCCAGGTCTACATTCCTCCCTGGGACTCATATTCCACGTTGCCAGGGAGATTCACTCCCCTGGGTGTCTGATCCCACGTAGGGGGGAGGGCAGTGATTTCACCTTTCAAGTTGGCTTAGCTAGAGAGACAGGGCCACATCTGAGCAACAAAGAGGCATTTGGGAGGAGGCTCTTAGGCACAACCATAGGGAGGCCTAGCCTCTCCTTTGCAGCAACCGTCTTCCCAAGGGTAAAACTTATGGTAGAGGACTCAACCCATCAAACCACCAGTTCCCTACGTCTGCAGTCATGTTAGCAACCATCAAGGTGGGGAAGGCCAATACCCCTGCATTCTCCACAGGCTCCTCAAGGGGGAACTGCATCTTTTTTTTTCCTTGTTTTTCCTTTTTTTTTTTTTTTAACTTACCCTTCTTTTTTAAATCAACTGTATGAAAAAAAAGTTAAAAAGAAAACAAACATACAATAAAAGAACATTTCAAAGAGACCATAACAAGGGAGTAAGCTCTAGTAGCTGTATCATCGATTTCTCAGGGTTTTCTAGATATAAGATCATATCATCTGCAAACAATGACAGTTTTACTTCTTCTTTTCCAATTTGGATGCCTTGTATTTATTTGTCTTGCCGGATTGCCCTGGCTAGCACTTCCAGCACAATGTTGAATAACTGTGGTGACAGCGGGCATCCTTGTCTTGTTCCTGATCTTAGAGGGAAGGCTTTCAGTCTCTCACCGTTGAGTACTATGCTGGCTGTGGGTTTTTCATATATGCTCTTTATCATGTTGAGGAAGTTTCCTTCAATTCCTACCTTTTGAAGTGTTCTTATCAAAAACAGACGTTGGATTTTGTCAAATGCTTTTTCAGCATCTATTGAGATGATCAATTGATTTTTCCCTTTCGAGATTTTAATGTGTTGTAATACATTGATTGATTTTCTTATGTTGAACCATCCTTGCATGCCTGGAATGAACCCCACTTGGTCATGGTGTATGATTTTTTTAATGTGTCTTTTGATTCGATTTGCAAGTATTTTGTTGAGGATTTTTGCATCTATATTCATTAGGGAGATTGGCCGGTAGTTTTCCTTTTGTGTAGCATCTTTGCCTGGTTTTGGTATTAGATTGATGTTAGCTTCATAGAATCAGTTAGGTAGTGTTCCATTTTCTTCAATGTTTTGAAAGAGTTTGAGTAAGATTGGTGTCAGTTCTTTCTGGAAAGTTTGGTAGAATTCCCCTGTGAAGCCATCTGGCCCTGGGCATTTATTTGTGGGAATATTTTCGATGACTGATTGGATTTCTTTGCTTGTGATGGGTTGGTTGAGGTCTTCTATTTCTTCTCTGGTCAGTCTAGGTTGTTCATATGTTTCCAGGAAATTGTCCATTTCCTCTATATTATCCAGTTTGTTGCCATACAATTGTTCATAGTATCCTCTTATAATTTTTTTAACTTCTTCAGGATCTGCAGTTATGTCACCTTTTTCATTCATTATTTTGTTTATATGGGTCTTCTCTCTTTTTGATTTTGTCAGTCTAGCTAGGGGCTTGTCAATCTTGTTGATCTTCTCAAAGAACCAACTTTTGGTGATATTTATCCTCTCTATTGTTTATTTGTTCTCTGTGTCATTTATTTCTTCTTTAATCCTTGTTATTTCTTTTCTTGTACTTGGTTTAGGATTGGTTTCCTGCTCATTTTCTAGCTTCTTCAGTTGATCCATTAGTTCTTTGATTTTGGCTCGCTCTTCCTTTTTAATATATGCGTTTAGTGCTATAAATTTCCCCCTTAGCACTGCTTTTGCTGCATCCCATACGTTTTGGTATGTTGTGTTCTCATTTTCATTCGTCTCTATATATTTAGCAATTTCTCTTGCTATTTCTTCTTTAACCCACTGATTGTTTAGGAGTGTGTTGTTTAACCTCCAGGTATTTGTGAATTTTCTAAGTCTCTGATGGTTATTGACTTCTAATTGTATTCCATTGTGGTCAGAGAATGTGCTTTGAATAATTTCAATCTTTTTAAATTTATTGAGGCTTGTTTTATGTCCCAGCATATGATCTATTCTGGAGAAAGTTCCGTGAGCACTAGAAAAGTATGTGTATCCTGGTGATTTGGGATGTAATGTCCTGTATATGTCTGTTAAATCTAATTCATTTATAAGATTGTATAGGTTTTCAATTTCCTTATTGGTCTTCTGTCTGGTTCATCTATCTATAGGAGAGAGTGATGTGTTGAAGTCTCCCACAATTATTGTGGAAACATCAATTGCTTCCTTTAGTTTTGCCAGTGTTTCTCTCATGTATTTTGTGGCACCTTGATTGGGTGCATAGACATTTACGATTGTTATTTCTTCTTGTTGAATTGCCCCTTTTATTAGTATGTAGTGGCCTTCTTTGTCTCTCGAAATATCCCTGCATTTAAAGTCTATTTTATCTGAGATTAATATTGCTACACCTGCTTTCTTTTGGCTGTAGCTTGCATGAAATATTTTTTTCCATCCTTTCACTTTCAGTTTCTTTGTGTCCCTGTGTCTAAGATGAGTCTCTTGTATGCAACATATATATGGTTCATTTTTTTGATCCATTCTGTGAATCTGTATCTTTTAATTGGGGAGTTTAATCCATTTACATTCAACATTATAACCCTGAAGGCATTTCTTGAATCAGCCATCTTATCCTTTAGTTTATGTTTGTCATATTTTTCCCCTCTGTCTATTAATATCCTTTATTGTACCCATACCGAATCTCTTTACTACTGAACCTTTCTCCAAGTCTCTCTGTCCTTTCTTTGTTTCTCTGTCTGTAGGGCTCCCTTGAGTATCTCCAGTAGGGCATGTCTGTTGTTAGCAAATTCTCTCAGCATTTGTTTGTCTGTGAAAAATTTACACTCTCCCTCAAATTTGAAGGAGAGCTTTGCTGGATAAAGTATTCTTGGCTGGAAATTTTTCTCACTCAGAATTTTAAATATATCGTGCCACTGCCTTCTCGCCTCCATGGTGGCTGCTGAGTAGTCACTACTTAGTCTTATGCTGTTTCCCTTTGTATGTGGTGAATTGCTTTTCTCTTGCTGCTTTCAGAACTTGTTCCTTCTCTTCTGTGTTTGACAGTGTGATCAGTATATGTCTCGGAGTGGGTTTATTTGGATTTATTCTATTTGGGGTTCGCTGAGCATTTATGATTTGTGTATTTATGTTGTTTAGAAGATTTGGGAAGTTTTCCCCAACAATTTCTTTGAATACTCTTCCTAGACCTTTACCCTTTTCTTCCCCTTCTGGGACACCAATGAGTCTTATATTTGGACGTTTCATATTATCTATCACATCCCTGAGGTCCATTTCGATTTTTTCAATTTTTTTCCCCATTCTTTCTTTTATGCTTTCATTTTCCATTCTGTCATCTTCCAGGTCACTGATTCGTTGTTCAACTTCCTCTAGTCTTGTACTATGAGTGTCCAGAATCTTTTTAATTTGGTCAACAGTTTCTTTTATCTCCATAAGATCATCCATTTTTTTATTTAGTCTTGCAATGTCTTCTTTATGCTCTTCTAGGGTCTTCTTGATTTCCTTTCTCTCCCATACTATGGTCTCATTGTTCATCTTTAGTTCTTTGAGCAGCTGCTCTAGGTGCTGTGTCTCTTCTGATCTTTTGATTTGGGTGCTTGGGCTTGGGTTATCCATATCGTCTGTTTTTTTCATATGCTTTATAATTTTCTGTTGTTTTTGGCCTCGTGGCATTTGCTGAACTTGATAGGGTTCTTTTAGGATTTGTAGACCAATTGAAGTCCTTATCTCTAATTTATCAGATCTGCAGCTTCATGGAGTACACTTTCTCTAACTAACCAGCAGGTGGCGTCCAGAGCCACCTGTTCTCCACAAGCCAGTTCTCCCCTGCTTAGCCTTTTTGGTGAGTGGGGGAGTGAGTCTTGTGGGGTCCAATTGGTGTACCAAGCTTGCGTGTGTAGTTGGTGTTGCCTGCCCTGTATATGGGGCGTGTTTCTGGGCAGTCAGGGAGGAGGAGGTGGCTCTAACAATCAAATCTCCCTGTTGATCCTAGAGTTTTAAGGCTGCTGCAATAGTCTAATCCTTCAGTTCAGTCCTGCCACAGTTTGTCTCTGCCACTGACCCACAAGTCCTTGGTATTGGCGTATGGCTCCTGAGACTTGCAAATGGGCCCCTCTTCCAGGCCGTGCACCCCCTGGTCCTCTGTTGAGGGATGACTGTGCTATGTCACAGGTGAGTGCCGTCCTCCCAGAGCAGTTCTGGGCTGCTGGGCTGTGTAGGGAGGCTCCAAGTCTGCTGAAATGATGGCTGATTGGGGCTTTGTTAATTCACACTGCTCTACCTTCACAACTCTGGGACAATCAGCTGAGGTTGCAGGGAAGGCTAATGTCCACGCCCAGTTTTGTGGTGTGTGCCTGTTATTTGAAGCACTTGCATCACACTGGGTTGTCTGTGGCAGTTCTGGGCTATGGGGCTGGTGATGGGCAGGAGTGTTTCCTGTCCACCAGGATGATGGCTGTGAGCGGACACCCCCCGTTTCTTGGGAAGTTGTGGTGTTTAGTGAATTTTCTCAGTCACTGGATTATTGCGATTTGTCTCAGAGGTCTCCTAGTTCTGCTCTTGACTTGACCTGCCCAAATTGCAGATCTTTGAAGCTTTCTGTATTGGGCTTCTTAGAGTAATTGTTTTAGAAAAAGAAAAAAGGATTAAAAAAAAAAAAAGGGCCCTCCTCAGAGATCTAATGGCTTATTGAAATGCTAAGAGACAAAGCAACCAGGGCCATTAAGGAAAGGTCCACAGGGCAGAGAGATCAGCTTTTCTTCAGGATTTGCATATGTGCCTCAGGGCCTGGGCTCCGGCCTGAGCTCTGCCCTTCCCCCTTCTATGTTCACCAGAACTCCAAAAATCCTCCGCTTTTATTTTGGAGTTTTTCATGTTGTTTTTTTCTATGCCTGTCTCCTCTCTGCTGGGCTGGCTGCTCTCAGATTCTCTGGTGTCTGGTCTCAGTCTATCTATGGTTGGAGTTTGTATCAGCAGAATGAGTTTCCGATAAGGGCTGCCACTGCAATTCTCCCTTCTCCTTCCCGGAGCTGACAGCCCCTCCTCCCACGGGACTGAGCCTGGCAGGGAGGGGCGCGGGTCCCCTGGCCACAAAAACTTACAGATTTCGCTGATCTCAGCAGTTCCACGTTTTCATGAGTCTTGTATGAAGTATGCCCAAAGTCAGATTGCTCTGTGGTGTCCGGTCCACGCAGTTCCTGGCTTTCTACCTACTTTCCTGGAGGAGTAACTAAAACATACAGCTCACCAGTCTGCCATCTTGCTCCGCCCCAGCCTGTTGTTTTATAAACCAGCCCAAATGTCCTTGCAGCAATGGTTAGGCCAGTGCTTGCTTGACCAGACAGCTGGGTACCATCACCAGGCCACATTGACACATGAACCTAACCATCACATTAATTAAGCCACCTTGGCAGGTGATCTCACTGCTCTCCCCCTACATGGGACCTGACTCCCAGGAGTGTAAATCTCCCTGGCAATGCAGGACATGGCTTCTGGGGATGAATCTGGACCCAGCATTGTGGGATTGAGAACACCTTCTTGACTAAAAGGGGGATGAGAAATGAAACAAAATAAGGTTTCAGTGGCTGAGAGATTTCAAATCGAATTGAGAGGTCACTCTGGTAGACATTCTTATGCACTATAGAGATAACACATTTTAGGTTTTAATGTATTGGAATAGCTAGAAGTAAATACCTGAAACTATGAAACCCCAACCCAGCATACTGGACTCTTGTAGAGAATTGTATAACTAGATTACAAGAGGTGACAGTGTGATTATGAAAGCCTTGTGGATTACACTCTCTTTATCCAGTGTATGGTTGGATGTGTAGAAAAATGGAGACAAAAACTAAATAAAAAATAGGATGGGATGGGGGGGATGATTTGGGTGTTCTTTTTTATTTATATTTTATTCTTATTCTGATTCTGGTATAAGGAAAAGTTTCAAAAATTGATTGGGATGATGAATGCACAAGTATATGATGGTACCTTAACAGTTGATTGTACACCATGGATGATTGTATAGTATGTAAATATATCTCAGTAAAACTGAATTTTAAAGAAAAAACCAGGTCTGCTATAGGATGGTCACTACTACATATCATAAAGCAAGTATGAGATATTCTACATTCACAGAGGTATGATATAGTATTGTCCTACATCTATAATACTAGAGGATACAATTAAAAAGGAATTATTTGGGACTTGATTCTACTTTTCCAGCAGAGACCCCAAAGGTTGATGTGAAAAAAATAAAAAGGATGCTGAGGAGTGACACAAGATGGCAGCATAGAGAGGAGTGGAAGTTAGTTACTCCCCCTGGAACAACCAGGAACATGTAGTAAATAATCTGGAATAACTGCTTGGGCACAACTGTGACTGTCCACACATCATACACCAACCTGGATTGGGAGGAATGTCTGAGATCACACCATAAAATCTGTAAGTAAAGACTGCAGACCCTTGCTGAGAGCCCCTCCCCCTGGCAACCCAAATTGCAAAATCTCACTGTGACAGAGAGCAGCATTCTCTGAAGAAGCAAATACACCTCAGTCCAGCTCCAACTGGGGTTTTGATTAACAAATATGGACTGCTCAATACAAGCTACATATCCCCAACAAGCAGACAGAGTCTTTTACTAACAACTGACCTTAAAGAGCCTGAAGACTTCTCTTTGCTTGGAGGGGGAGCCCAGAGGACCAGGTTCTATCTCTGGCTGGCAGGTGAAGCTGGGGAGACTGTGGATGGGGCCTGGAGGGGGGCTTTATGTCCCTTTTTGTCTCTCTCAACCTGGGCAGCTCAGTGGAGAAAGCCACAGCGATTTTCAGTTCGTAGCTCTCTGATTCAGACAAGGGTGGAGATAGCAGAGTCAGAGAGACAAAGAGACTATTTAAATGCAAATGAAAATTCCCTGGGGGTCTATCTTCCCTAAGAGGAAAGAGGTGGTGCCCAGCCCTACGATTGGCCTCCCATTCAGAACCAGACCCGAGGGCCTGGGAGAAAACAGCCAAAATAGAAACTAAAGACTAAGGGGTCCACACCTCCTTACACCAGTTGGGAGCTATAGGCTGGCAGGTGCCACCTGCTGGGCAGGTTAGGAAAAGCAGAGTGGCTTGAGGCCTCATAGGGTTGTGTCAATCTTCTAAGACACACCCCCAGGGAGACCTGATACTGAATATTGTCCCCTTCTGAGATCTGAACCCATTCTGGTCCTGGGAATACCAGATTGGGGTAACCAAGGAAACCAGATGCCTAGACAACAGAAAACTACAACCTACACCAAGAAAAACAAAGTTATGGCCCACTCAAAGAAATGAACTTGCACTTCAACTGAGATACAGGAATTGAAACTACTAATGCTAAATCAATTCAAAAAGTTTAGGGAAGATATGGCAAAAGAGATGAAGTGTATAATGAAAACACTGGGTGAATATAAGGAAAAAATGGAAACTTTGAAAAAACAACTGGCAGAATCTATGGAAATGAAAGGCACAACACAAGAGAGGAAAGACACAATGGAGAAACAACAGCATTAGTCAAGAGGCAGAAGAAAACATGCAGGAACTGGAGAACAAGACACCTGAAATCCTACACACAAAAGAACAGAAAGGGGAAAGTATGGAAAAATATGAGGAATATATCAGGGAATTGAATGAAACATGAAATGCATGAATGTACATGTCATGGGTATCCTAGAAGGAGAAGAGAAGGGAAAAGGGGCAGAAGCAATAATAGAGGAAATAATCAATGAAAGTTTCCCATCTCTTATGAAAGACATAAAATTACAGATCCAAGAAGCACACTGTACACCAAACAGAATAGATCTGAATAGGCCTATGTCAAGACACTTAATAGTCATATTATCAAACATCAAAGACAAAGAGAGAATCCTGAAAGCAGCAAGAGAAAAGCAATCCATCACATACAAAGGAAGCTGGATAAGACTATCTGTGGGTTTCTCAGTAGAAACCATGGAGGCAAGAAGGAAGTGGTGTGATATATTTAAGATACTGAAAGAGAAAAACCTCCAACCAAGACTCATGTATCTGTCAAAACTGTCCTTCAAATATGAGGGAGAGTTTAAAATATTTTCTGACAAACAGACAATGACAGATTTTTTGAAAGATACCTGTGCTACAGGAAATACTAAAGGGAGCACTTTCGACAGATAGGAAAAGACAAAAGTGAGAGGTTTGGAACACACACTTGGGTGATGATAGCACAGCAATGTAAGTACACTGAACAAAGATGACTCTGAGTATGGTTGAAAGAGAAAGGTTAGGAGCCTGTGGGACACCAGAAGGAAAGAAGAAAGATAAAGACTGGGACTGTATAACTGAGTGAAACATAGAGTTCAAGTATGTTTTTTTTTTTATCTTCATTTTATTGAGATATATTCACATACCACGCAGTCATACAAAACAAATCGTACTTTCGATTGTTTACAGTACCATTACATAGTTGTACATTCATCACCTAAATCAATCCCTGACACCTTCATTAGCACACACACAAAAATAACAACAATAATAATTAGAGTGAAAAAGAGCAATTGAAGTAAAAAAAAAAAAACAAACACTGGGTACCTTTGTCTGTTTGTTTCCTTCCCCTATTTTTCTACTCATCCATCCATAAGCTAGCCAAAGTGGAGTGTGGTCCTTATGGCTTTCCCATTGTCAACCCTCATAAGCTACATTTTTAAACAACTGTCTTCGAGATTCATGGGTTCTGGGTTGTAGTTTGATAGTTCCAGGCATACACCACCAGCTACCCCAATTCTTTACAACCTAAAAAGGGTTGTCTAAATTGTGCATAAGAGTGCCCACCAGAGTGACCTCTTGGATCCTTTTCGAATCTCTCTGCCACTGAAGCTTATTTCATTTCCTTTCACATCCCCCTTTTGGTCAAGAAGTTGTTCTCCGTCCCACGATGCCGGGTCTACATTCCTCCCCAGGAGTCATATTCCACGTTGCCAGGGAGATTCACTCCCCTGGGTGTCTGATCCCACGTAGTGGGGAGGGCAGTGATTTCATCTTTCAAGTTGGCTTAGCTAGAGAGACAGGGCCACATCTGAGCAACGAAGAGGCATTCGGGAGGAGGCTCTTAGGCACAACCATAGGGAGGCCTAGCCTCTCCTTTGCAGCAACCGTCTTCCCAACAGTAAAACCTGTGGTAGGGGGCTCAACCCATCAAACCACCAGTCCCCTATGTCTGTGGTCATGTTAGCAACCATGGAGGTGGGGTAGGCGAATACCTCTGCATTCTCCACAGGCTCCTCAAGGGGGCACTACATCCTTTTTTTTCCTTGTTTTTCTTTTTTTTTTTTTTTAACTTTCCCTTCTTTTTAAAATCAACTGTATGAAAAAAAGTTAAAAAGAAAACAAACATACAATAAAAGAACATTTCAAGGAGACCATAACAAGGGAGTAAGAAAAAGAAAACTAATCTAAGATAACTGCTTAACTTCCAACATGTACCTACTTTACCGCAAGAAAGTTACCTAATATAGCAACATTTCTGTGAACTTGTTCCTACCATATCCATCAGAAATTAACAGACCATAGTCATTCCTGGGCATCCCGAGAACGTTAAATAGTTTATCTGTTCTTCTTGGATTATTGTTCCCCCTTCCTTAATTGCTCTCTATTCCTAGTTCCCCTACGTTCTACATTATAAACCATTTGTTTTACATTTTTCAAAGTTCACATTAGTGGTAGCATGTATTTCTCTTTTTGTGCCTGGCTTATTTTGCTCAGCATTATCTCTTCAAGGTTCATCCATGTTGTCATATGTTTCACGAGATCGTACCTTCTTACTGCCGCGTAGTATTCCATCGTGTGTATATACCACATTTTATTTATCCACTCATCTGTTGAAGGACATTTGGGTTGTTTCCATCTCTTGGCAATTGTGAATAATGCTGCTATGAACATTGGCGTGCAGATATCTGTTCGTGTCACTGCTTTCCGACCTTCCGGGTATAAACCGAGAAGTGCAATCGCTGGATCGAATGGTAACTCTATATCTAGTTTTCTAAGGAACTGCCAGACTGACTTCCAGAGTGGCTGAACCATTATAAAGTCCCACCAACAATGAATAAGAGTTCCAATTTCTCCACATCCCCTCCAGCATTTGTAGTTTCCTGTTTGTTTAATGGCAGCCATTCTAACCGGTGTTAGATGGTATCTCATTGTGGTCTTAATTTGCATCTCTCTAATAGCTAGTGAAGCTAAACATTTTTTCATGTGTTTCTTGGCCATTTGTATTTCCTCTTCAGAGAACTGTCTTTTCATATCTTTTGCCCATTTTATAATTGGGACGACTATACTATTGTCATTGAGTTGTAGGATTTCTTTATATATGCAAGATATCAGTCTTTTGTCAGATACATGGTTTCCAAAAATTTTTTCCCATTGAGTTGGCTGCCTCTTTACCTTTTTGAGAAATTCCTTTGAGGAGTTCCCATTTATCTATTTTCTCTTTTGTTGCTTGTGCTTTGGGTGTAAAGTCTAGGAAGTGGCTGCCTAATACAAGGTCTTGAAGATGTTTTCCTACATTATCTTCTAGGAGTTTTATGGTACTTTCTTTTATATTGAGATCTTTGGTCCATTTTGAGTTAATTTTTGTGTAGGGGGTGAGGTAGGGGTCCTCTTCCATTCTTTTGGATATGGATATCCAATTCTCCCAGCCCCATTTGTTGAAAAGACCATTATGACTCAGTTCAGTGACTTTGGGGGCCTTATCAAAGATCAGTCGGCCATAGATCTGAGGGTCTATCTCTGAATTCTCAATTCCATTCCATTGATCTATATGTCTATCTTTGTGCCAGTACCATGCTGTTTTGGCAACTGTGGCTTTATAATAAGCTTCAAAGTCAGGGAGTGTAAGTCCTCCCACTTCATTTTTCTTTTTTAGAGTGTCTTTATCAATTCGAGGCAGCTTCCCTTTCCAAATAAATTTGATAACTAGCTTTTGCAAGTCTGCAAAGTAGGTTGTTGGAATTTTGATTGGGATTGCATTGAATCTGTAGATGAGTTTGGGTAGAATTGACATCTTAATGACATTTAGCCTTCCTATCCATGAACATGGAATATTTTTCCATCTTTTAAGGTCCCCTTCTATTTCTTTTAGTAGAGTTATGTAGTTTTCTTTGTATAGGTCTTTTACATCTTTGGTTAAGTTTATTCCTAGGTATTTGATTTTTTTAGTTGCTATTGAAAATGGTGTCTTTTTCTTGAGTGTCTCTTCAGTTTGTTCATTTCTAGCATATAGAAACATTACTGACTTATGTGCATTAATCTTGTATCCCGCTACTTTGCTAAATTTGTTTATTAGCTCTAGCAGCTGTATCGTTGATTTCTCAGGGTTTTCTAGATATAAGATCATATCATCTGCAAACAATGACAGTTTTACTTCTTCTTTTCCAATTTGGATGCCTTTTATTTCTTTGTTTTGCCAGATTGCCCTGGCTAGCACTTCCAGCACAATGCTGAATAACTGTGGTGACAGCGGGCATACTTGTCTTGTTCCTGATCTTAGAGGGAAGGCTTTCAGTCTCTCACCATTGAGTACTATGCTGGCTGTGGGTTTTTCATATACGCTCTTTATCATGTTGAGGAAGTTTCCTTCAATTCCTACCTTTTGAAGTGTTTTTATCAAAAAGGGATGTTGGATTTTGTCAAATGCTTTTTCAGCATCTATTGAGATGATCAATTGATTTTTCCCTTTTGACTTGTTGATGTGTTGCATTACATTGATTGATTTTCTTCTATTGAACCATCCTTGCATGCCTGGAATGAACCCCACTTGGTCATGGTGTATGATTTTTTTAATGTGTCTTTGGATTCGATTTGCAAGTATTTTGTTGAGGATTTTTGCATCTATATTCATTAGGGAGATTGGCTGGTAGTTTTCCTTTTTTGTAGCATCTTTGCCTGGTTTTGGTATTAAATTGATGTTAGCTTCATAAAATGAGTTAGGTAGTGTTCCATTTTCTCCAATGTTTTGAAAGAGTTTGAGTAAGATTGGTGTCAGTTCTTTCTGGAAAGTTTGGTAGAATTCCCCTGTGAAGCCATCTGGCCCTGGGCATTTATTTGTGGGAAGATTTTTGATGACTGATTGGATCTCTTTGCTTGTGATGGGTTGGTTGAGGTCTTCTATTTCTTCTCTGGTCAGTCTAGGTTGTTCATATGTTTCCAGGAAATTGTCCATTTCTTCTACATTATCCAGTTTGTTGCCATACAGTTGTTCATAATATCCTCTTATAATTTTTTTTAATTTCTTCAGGATCTGCAGTTATGTCACCTTTTTCATTCATTATTCTGTTTATATGGGTCTTCTCTCTTTTTGATTTTGTCAGTCTAGCTAGGGGCTTGTCGATCTTGTTGATCTTCTCAAAGAACCAACTTTTGGTGATATTTATCCTCTCTATTGTTTTTTTGTTCTCTGTGTCATTTATTTCTGCTTTAATCCTTGTTATTTCTTTTCTTGTACTTGGTTTAGGATTGGTTTCCTGTTCATTTTCTAGCTTCTTCAGTTGATCCATTAGTTCTTTGATTTTGGCTCGCTCTTCCTTTTTAATATATGCGTTTAGTACTATAAATTTCCCCCTTAGCACTGCTTTTGCTGCATCCCATACATTTTGGTATGTTGTGTTCTCATTTTCATTCGTCTCTATATATTTAGCAATTTCTGTTGCTATTTCTTCTTTAACCCACTGATTGTTTAGGAGTGTGTTGTTTAACCTCCAGGTATTTGTGAATTTTCTAAGTCTCTGATGGTTATTGACTTCTAATTGTATTCCATTGTGGTCAGAGAATGTGCTTTGAATAATTTCGATCTTTTTAAATTTATTGAGGCTTGTTTTATGTCCCAGCATATGATCTATTCTGGAGAAAGTTCCGTGAGCACTAGAAAAGTATGTGTATCCTGGTGATTTGGGATGTAATGTCCTGTATATGTCTGTTAAATTTAATTCATTTATCAGATTGTTTAGGTTTTCAGTTTCCTTATTGGTCTTCTGTCTGGTTGATCTATCTATAGGAGACAGTGATGTGTTGAAGTCTCCCACAATTATTGTGGAAACATCAATTGCTTCCTTTAGTTTTGCCAGTGTTTGTCTCATGTATTTTGTGGCACCTTGATTGGGTGCATAGACATTTACGATTGTTATTTCTTCTTGCTGAATTGCCCCTTTTATTAGTATGTAGTGGCCTTCTTTGTCTCTCAAAACATCCCTGCATTTGAAGTCTATTTTATCTGAGATTAATATTGCTACACCTGCTTTCTTTTGGCTGTAGCTTGCATGAAATACTTTTTTCCATCCTTTCACTTTCAATTTCTTTGTGTCCCTGTGTCTAAGATGAGTCTCTTGTATGCAACATACTGATGGTTCATTTTTTTTGATCCATTCTGCGAATCTATATCTTTTAATTGGGGAGTTTAATCCATTTACATTCAACGTTATAACCGTGAAGGCATTTCTTGAATCAGCCATCTTATCCTTTGGTTTATGTGTGTCATATTTTTCCCCTCTGTCTATTAATATCCTTTATTGTACCCATACCAAATCTCTTTAGTACTGAACCTTTCTCCAAGTCTCTCTGTCCTTTCTTTGTTTCTCTGTCTGTAGGGCTCCCTTTAGTATCTCCAGTAGGGCAGGTCTCTTGTTAGCAAATTCTCTCAGCATTTGTTTGTCTGTGAAAAATTTAAGCTCTCCCTCAAATTTGAAGTGGAGCTTTGCTGGATAAAGTATTCTTGGCCGGAAATTTTTCTCTCTCAGAATTTTAAATATATCATGCCACTGCCTTCTCGCCTCCATGGTGGCTGCTGAGTAGTCACTACTTAGTCTTCTGCTGTTTCCTTTGTATGTGGTGAATTGCTTTTCTCTTGCTGCTTTCAGAACTTGATCCTTCTCTTCTGTGTTTGACAGTGTGATGAGTATATGTCTCGGAGTGGGTTTATTTGGATTTATTCTATTTGGAGTTCACTGAGCATTTATGATTTGTGTATTTATGTTGTTTAGAAGATTTGGGAAGTTTCCCCCAACAATTTCTTTGAATACTCTTCCTAGACCTTTACCCTTTTCTTCCCATTCTGGAACACCAATGAGTCTTATATTTGGACGTTTCATATTATCTATCATATCCCTGAGGTCCATTTCGATTTTTTCAATTTTTTCCCCATTCTTTCTTTTATGCTTTCATTTTCCATTCTGTCATCTTCCAGGTCACTGATTCGTTGTTCAACTTCCTCTAGTCTTGCACTATGAGTGTCCAGAATCTTTTTTTTTTTTACCTCATTTTTTTTATTTTTTATTTTTTTATTTTTTTTAATTTTTTTAAATTCAGTTTTATTGAAATATATTCACAAACCATACAGTCATCCATGGTATACAATCAACTGTTCACAGTATGATCATATAGTTATGCGTTCATCACCACAATCTATTTCTGAACATTTTCCTTACATCAGAAAGAATCAGAATAAGAATAAAAAATAAAAGTGAAAAGAGAATACCCAAACCATCCCCCTATCCCACCCTATTTGTCATTTAGTTTTTACTCCCATTTTTCTACTCATTTTTTTTCAATTTTTTAACTTTGTTTATCAAAAAATTAAAAACAAACAGGCAAACAACAACCAAAAAAACCCCACAACATTTCAAACAAAGCAATGGATTAAGGAAAACAAATAACCTAAAATAACTACTTTGCTTCCAATATGTTCCTACCATACCCCAAGAAAATTTATAAACCATGTCCAAACAGAGGAGTAAGAAAAACAAATAATCTAAAATAACTACATTGCTTCCAACATGTTCCTACCATACCCCAAGAAAATTAACAACCCCTAAGAAAACAAAGGAATAAGAGAAAAAAAAAACCTAAAATAACTCTATTGCTTCCAACATGATCTTACTATATCCAAGAAAGTTTACAAACCATAATCATTCCTGAGCATTCCCATAACATTGAGATTACCCTCCATAGTTTATCTGTTCTTATTAGATTATCATTCCCCCTCCACTAATTGGTATCTCTAGGTCCCCTACATTCTACAGTATAAAACATTGTACATTTTTCACAGAATTCACATTAGTGGTAACATACAATATCTCTCTTTTTGTGCCTGGCTTATTTTGCTCAGCATTATGTCTTTTTTTTGTTTTTTTGTTTTTTTGTTTTTTTTTAATCTTCATTTCATTGGGATATATTCATATACCACACAGTCATACAAAACAAATCGTTCTTTCGATTGTTCACAGTACCATTACATAGTTGTACATTCATCACCCAAATCAATCCCTGACACCTTCATTAGCACACACACAAGAATAACAAGAATAATAATTAGAGTGAAAAAGAGCAATTGAAGTAAAAAAGAACACTGGGTACCTTTGTCTGTTTGTTTCCTTCCCCTATTTTTCTACTCATCCATCCATAAACTAGACAAAGTGGAGTGTGGTCCTTATGGCTTTCCCAGTCCCCTTGTCACCCCTCATAAGCTACATTTTTATACAACTGTCTTCAAGATTCATGGGTTCTGGGTTGTAGTTTGATAGTTTCAGGTATCCACCACCAGCTACCCCAGTTCTTTAGAACCTAAAAAGGGTTGTCTAAAGTGTGCATAAGAGTGCCCACCAGAGTGACCTCTCGGCTCCTTTTGGATTCTCTCTGCCACTGAAGCTTATTTCATTTCCTTTCACATCCCCCTTTTGGTCAAGAAGATGTTCTCCGTCCCACGATGCCAGGTCTACATTCCTCCCCGGGAGACATATTCCACGTTGCCAGGGACATTCACTCCCCTGGGTTTCTGATCCCACGTAGGGGGGAGGGCAGTGATTTCACCTTTCAAGTTGGCTTAGCAGGAGAGAGAGGGCCACATCATCCAGAATCTTTTTAATTTGGTCAACAGTTTCTTTAATTTCCATAAGGTCATCCATTTTTTTGTTTAGTCTTGCAATGTCTTCTTTATGCTCTTCTAGGGTCTTCTTGATTTCCTTTGTCTCCCGTACTATGGTCTCATTGTTCATCTTTAGTTCTTTCAGTAGCTGCTCTAGGTGCTGTGTCTCTTCTGATCTTTTGATTTGGGTGCTTTGGCTTGGGTTATCCGTATCGTCTGTTTTTTTCATATGCTTTATAATTTTCTGTTGTTTTTGGCCTCGTGGCATTTGCTGAACTTGATAGGGTTCTTTTAGGATTTGTAGACCAATTGAAGTCCTTATCTCTAATTTATCAGATCTGCAGCTTCGTGGAGTACACTTTCTCTAACTAACCAGCAGGTGGCGTCCAGAGCCACCTGTTCTCCACAAGCCAGTTCTCCCCTGCTTAGCCTTTTTGGTGAGTGGGGGAGTGAGTCTTGTGGGGTCCAATTGGTGTACCAAGCTTGCGTGTGTAGTTGGTGTTGCCTGCCCTGTATATGGGGCGTGTTTCTGGGCAGTCAGGGAGGGGGGGTAGCCCTAACAATCAAATCTCCCTGGTGATCCTAGAGTTTTAAAGCTGCTGCAATAGTCTAATCCTTCAGTTCAGTCCTGCCACAGTTTGTCTCTGCCACTGACCCACAAGTCCTTGGTATTGGTGTATGGCTCCTGAGACTTGCAAGTGGGCCCCTCTTCCAGGCTGTGCACCCCGGGTCCTCTGTTGAGGGATGACTGTGCTGTGTCACAGGTGAGTGCCATCCCCCCAGGGCAGTTCTGGGCTGCTGGGCTGTGTAGGGAGGCTCCCAGTCTGCTGAAATGATGGCTGAATGGGGCTTTGTTAATTCACACTGCTCCACGTTCCCAACTCTGGGACAATCAGCTGAGGTTGCAGGGAAGGCTAATGTCCACGCCCAGTTTTGTGGTGTGTGCCTGTTATTTGAAGCACTTCCGTCACTCTGGGTTGTCTGGGGCAGCTCTGGGCTATGGGGCTGGCGATGGGCAGGAGTGTTTCCTGTCCACCAGGATGATGGCTTTGAGCGGACACCCCCCTTTTCTTGGGAAGTTGTGGTGTTTAGTGAATTTTCTCAGCCACTGGATTATTGCCTTTTGTCTCAGAGCTCTCTTAGTTCTGCTCTTGACTTGACTTGCCCAAATTGCAAGTCTTTGAAGCTTTCTGTATTGGGCTTCTTAGAGTAATTGTTTTAGAAAAAGAAAAAAGGATTAAAAAAAAAAGAAAAGGGCCCTCCTCAGAGATCTAATGGGCCACTGAAATGCTAAGAGACAAAGCAGCCAGGGCCATTAAGGAAAGGTCCACAGGGCAGAGAGATCAGCTTTTCTTCAGGATTTGCATATGTGCCTCAGGGCCTGGGGTGTGCCCTTCCCCTTTCTATGTTCACCAGAACTCCAAAAATCCTCGGCTTTTATTTTGGAGTTTTTCGTGTTGTTTTTTTTTTTTCTATTCCTGTCTCCTCCCTGCTGGGCTGGCTGCTCTCAGATTCTCTGGTGTCTGGTCTCAGTCTATCTATGGTTGGAGTTTGGATCAGTAGAATGAGTTTCCGATAAAGGCTGCCACTGCAGCTCTCCCTTCTCCTTCCCGGAGCTGACAGCCCCTCCTCCCACGGGACCAAGCCTGGCAGGGAGGGGCGCGGGGCCCCTGGCCACAAAAACTTACAGATTTCGCTGATCTCAGCAGTTCCGCATTTTCATGAGTGTTGTATGAAGTATGCCCAAAGTCAGATTGTTCTGTGGTGTCCAGTCCCCGCAGTTCTTGGCTTTCTACCTACTTTCCTGGAGGAGTAACTAAAACATACAGCTCACCAATCCGCCATCTTGCCCCGCCTCCCGCAGGTATGTTTTTACATGAGGGAGAACAAATGAATGTCAACCTTGCAAGGTGTTAAAATTAGGGAGGTATTGGGGGGGAAATACAATCAGTGGAATCTAGAGACTTCAATTAGCAGAAACATTGTATTATGCTTCCTTTATTATGACAAAGGCATATTATACTAAATATACTAAAGCTAAATGCATATAAGATGGGAATATAAGGGACGGGTATGGGACTCGGCATTGGTGATGTTGTCTGACTCTTTATTCTACTTTAGTTTAATGTTATCTTTCATTTTGTTGCTTCCTAGCTGTCACATTTTTTCTCTTTCTTTTTTCTTTTTCCTTTGTCGCTCTACCTTCTTTCACTCTTCCTCCTTCTTTGTGGAAGCAATGGAGATGTCCTTATATAGATGGTGGTGAGGGTTGTGAATACATAAACACATGATTATGGAGGGAACCATCGATTGTTTACTTAGGATGGAATGTATGGGGTGTGAACAAAACCATCTTAATAAAAATGGATTGATGAAGAAAGCTTGAGGACACTATATTGAGTGAAATAAGTCAAACACATGAGGACAAATATTGCAGGGTCTCAGTGATATGAACTAATTATAATATGTGTTCTAGTTTGCTTATGCTACTGGAATGCAAAACACCAGAGATGGATTGGCTTTTATACAAGAGGGTTTATTTGGTTACACAGTTACAGTCTTAAGGCCATAAAGTGTCCAAGGTAATGCATCAACAATTGGGTACCTTCACTGGAGGATGGCCAATGGCATCCGGAAAACCTCTGTTAGCTGGGAAGGCACGTGGCCGGCATCTGCTCCAAGTTCTGGCTTCAAATGGCTTTCTCCCAGGATGTTCCTCTCTAGGTTTCAGCTCCTCAAAAATGTCACTGTTAGTTGCTCTTGGGGTGTTTGTTCTCTCTTAGCCTCTCCAGAGCAAAAGTCTGCTTTCCAAGGCCATCTCCAAAATGTCTCTGTAAGCTGAAGCTCCTCTCAGTTCTAGAGCATTCTTCAAAGTGTCCTTCTTGGCTGTAGCTCCTCTTCAAAATGTCACTCACAGCTGCACTGAGTTCCTTCTGCCCATCAGCTCCTTTTTATGGCTCCACAGATCAAGGCCCACCCTGAATGGTTGGGGCCACACCTCCATGGAAATTATCTAATCAGAGTTATCACCTACATTTGGGTGAGGCACATTTCCATGCAAACAACCTAATCCAAACGTTCCAACTTAATCCCCACTAAGATGTCTGCCACACAAGATTGCATCAAAGAATATGGCTTTTTCTGGGGGGCATAATACATTCAAACTGGCATAGGAGGGTTCACATTCCCTTTTATTTTTGTGTTTATTCTTTTCTGGAGTAATGAAAATGTTCTAAAAATTAAAAAAAAATTAATTGTGATGGATGCACAGCTGTATGATGGTACCATGGGCAATTGATTGTACACTTTGAATCTCTGGATAATTGTATGGAATGTGAACAATCTCAATAGTTAAAAAATTCATTAAAAAGGATGCTGAATTTTGTTGAATGCTTTTTCAGCATCTATTGAGATTATCATTTGATTTTTCCCTTTTGATTTGTTAATGCATGGTATTACATTGATTGATTATCTTATATTGAACCACCCTTGCATGCCTGGGATGAACCCCACTTGGTCATGTATGATTTTTTTAATGTGTCTTTGGATTCAGTTTGCACTCCTGTGTGGCACCATTGCCTCTGGACTCTGCACACCACGGGCTTCCATGGAGGAAGAATGGATGCCATCACAAGCCTGCTGAATCCCAAATTCCCTCAAGAAAGCTCTTGGCCACAGGGCACTGAAGGGTCATCTCCTCAGCCAACTGCAAAGATGGCTGCACTGGATGTGGAAAGGTGTCCCCTTCCACGCTCATCTGCCTTCTCAAACCACCAGTCCCCTGGCATGAGGGCTCTTGGTGGCAGGTCTGAGAAGGACTATCACCTGAGCATAGTGCTGATGAGAGTGCTTGGGGTGTGGAAGGCTGCTCCCCTCCATGCTCATCAGCGGGCTCTAACCACTTGTTCCCCAGCAGCGTTCTGGGCTGAACACTCACTGGTCTTAAATTTAGTCTCTTGGCTTCTCCAAGTACACACTCTCTATGGGTGTAGAAGTCCCTGCCCAGCCAGTGGAACCCTGGAACTGCTGTTCTGGAGTGCTTTTTTGTCCTTTATCTAGTATTTTTCATGGAGGAGAATTTTGCTCTGTCTCTCCTGATCTGCCATCTTTCTGGAAGTCTGAAGTTTTAAAATACAGTCAATATCATCCTTTACCCTGTATTCTGATTTACCTTAGTCCTAAGCAAATCTATTTCATTCGTATCTATAATTGAAGTCTGTTGTCTTTTTCAGCTTTTTTAACAGTTGTTGTATGGAGTAATACTGACTTTCGTAGCTGCAGAACTCTAGTTTTGAGACTTAGGCATCACCGAGGATCCCGAAGTTCCAGGGAAATACCAGGTTATACGCAAAGAGCTCAGCATTTCAGAATTTAAAAACAACAGTTAAAACTCAGGAATCAATGTGACTGCTGTAAGAGCTTGCAATCTAGGAACCTTTGCAATGAGCCTTACTGAACATTCTGTTTTCCTAAATCATCAATTGCTGACTCTCTGCCCACATTCTATCCTCTGATAACCTATGCTCCCGAATTCAATTCTCAGCGTTTCCTCATTATAGTCAATTTATATTAGTGAGACAATACAATATTTATCCTTTCATTTCTGGCTTATTTCACTCAACATAATGGCCTCAAAGCTCACTGTCCTAGTTGCATGCCTCAGAATTTCATTCCTTCTTGCAGCAGCTCAATATTCTGTTGTATGTATACACCGCTGTTTGCCCTCCTGTTCATCAGTTGATGTACCCTTGGGCCACCTCCATCTGTTGCAATTTGTGTATAATGCCACCATAAATACCCACGTGCAAATGTCTATTCAGGTCTCTGCTATCAGTTTTTCAAGTATATACCTAATAACAAGGTTGCAGGATCATATGACAACCCTATACCCAGCCTCCTGTGGAACCACCACACTACCCTCCATAGAGGCTGCAAGTAGGTGGACTTTTGCTTCCCACAAAAGGACATAAATATTCCTTGATTTGTTTTGACACTTACTCTGGCTTTGGCATTGTATTGCCTGCCAAGATGGCCATGAGAGCCAATACCTTTAAGGACTTCACCACCTCCCTCCACTTCTTCATCACAATTGCCAAGTGATAGCTTTAGACTGATGCTACCACTTCACATAAAAAAACATGACAGTTATCTTTTTCAGTGCCCAGTGCCATACTTTCCACTGTGTGTCTTGGCAAGAGGGGAATACCTAACACCTACTTCCCACTGCTGGCTGCCATTACAAAAGCTGAAGGGGCCAGATCTTTTCTTCTCCTGCCCTCTAGTATAGACATGGTGTGGGCACTTGACCCAAATTCGGGTCACTCCTAAGACTTTGAATCCTGAATAAGCCATGAAATGATGGAGGAAACTTTGGAAGTGAGATAGTTTGAAATACTAATAACATCAAAAATTTCCTTTTTTCATTCCTACTCTTCAGATGAGGAATCAAAGGAACTCAGACTTTGAGCTCTAAGTCTGTCTCCTAAGTATCAACTTTGTTTCCCCATGGGGGTTGTTATATTATGTGGGACCCTCTAGATTACCAGAGAATAGTCATACATTTATCCATTCAACACAGATTTATTCACACCTTCTTTGCACCTAGCACCATCTAGGTGCTGGTGATACAAGGTGTATGACAGCCATGGACTCGGCTCTCATCATCTTTCATTATGGTGAGGTAAGACAAATACTTAACAAATGAACAAGGTAAGTTCAGATAGTAACAAGTTACATGAAGAAAACTGAACAGAAAAATGTAATAGAATGGGATTTGGAGGTGGAGTGGAGAAGACAACATGAGATAAGTTAATTGGAGAAGATTTCTTTAAAGAGATGACATTTGAGCTGAGACCTGAAGAATGAGGAATAAGTGATGTGGATATCTGAAGGAAAAGAACTTCAGGCAGAGGGGAAAGCAAGTGCAAATACCCTGAGCTGGGATGGGCATGGTGTGTTTGAGAAACAGAAAGAAGGCCGGTGTGGCTGGGATAGTGAGTGAGGGGAGAGAAAGGTAGGAGGTTGATCAGAAAAGTGTTGGCCTTGACTCTGAATCAGGTGGGAGCCATAGGAAGGTCTGAACAAAGGAGGGATTGATCAACTTAGGGTTTCACAGGACCCCTCTGGCTTCTGTGAGAATAGAGTGTAGGGGGGCCAGGGTAGAGCATATAGAATGAAACCTTAAAAGTGAGATAAGTTAATTAGGGAATATTTCTTTAAAGAAATGACATTTGAGCTGAGACCTGAAGAACAACGAATAAGTGATGTGGATATCTGAAGGAAAAGAACTCCAGGCAGAGGGGAAAGCAAGTGCCATGTGTTGTGATATCACAGCGTACCCTCTCTCTCCTCACTCTCCCACTAGTCCAGTCCTTGTTCATTTTGCCAAGACTTCCAGAAGAACCTCCCAGCTGGTTGCTCCACCTTTGATTTCCTTGCTGCCTGATGTAGTCTTCCAGAAACTCAGATCTAGGTATGTTCTGCTCTTACTCAAGAACTTGCATTGGCTCTGTAAAGCCCACCAGATTTGTAGGGATGCACAACAACTAGGTGCCCTGTGAGTACTTGGTGATAACAGAAATGAGATTGTCCTGAGAAAGTTCAGTAAAGTGGTACTCAGAATATGGTGACCATTCTCCAATGGAGAACAGAGGAGACTGCTCCAACCATTTTCCTTTCTTCATTCATTATCTTCCTTTATTTCTCTCTCTCTTCTTCCCTTAGTCTTTCTCTGACTTTTTCTCTTTCCTGATCTCACTCTGTGTTGTCCCTTTTCATTTCTCTTTGATTCAATTTCTGTTTTTATGTTTCTCTTTCTCTCTTCTTCAATCAGTTTGTCTATGGGTCTCTACCTTTCCATGGGGTTGGGGGTGCGGATGGCAGGCATGCTGCCCCCAGCTCTCTCTGGCTGTTGTCTTTAACCCACCTTCATTCCACCTTTCCTCACTACTCCTCAATTTAATCATGAGCGGTCTCTCAGAGTCTGGAGCTCTCCTGCTGCTCTGAGTCACCAGGCCACCCACCTCCAGGCCTGAAGAAGGCCAACTCTCAGGAAGGCCAAGTGGGGAGAAGTAGCAGAAAGAAGGGGGCATTACACTTGTTGTATCCTTTTTTGACATTCATTTTGGATAGAAAAAGTGAAACAAATGGGGAATTTAAAACTTCTTCTTTCATCTTGATCCAGATGCAATTATTGATGATCTTGGTTTGACTTTCTACGAAAGAAAACTCCTCTAAGAAACCACATTGTTCAAACAATCAGTTTGCCGAAGACTGCAGCATCTGATAAGACAATGAAAACAGAAAAGGCTTTTAAAACCAATTTACCCACACACAAATGTAATTTTAATGAAGAATCAGTAGTCTGGTGGCTCATTTTTCCTGCTACTCCTTGAAGAAGCTGAAAGAGACTTTCAATCAATGGGGTGGATAGTGAATAAAATGTTCCTTTTGAAACAAATCAAGTTGATTTAAAGGTGAAGATTAGGTAAATAATAGCCACGGTGGTCTTGGCAAACATTCTGAGGTGGTTCTCCAGTAGCTGCTGTTTTGGAAACACTAAATCTAATGAAATCAATATGTAATGGGAGGGGAGAAAATGCCTGCAGAGAATAATCATGGCTGTGAATATATTTATAATAAAGATTGGAAAAAGAGGAGAGGAAAATAGAGACCATTTGTGGCATTCTTCCCCCTCCATTTACTATTTGAGAGTTTGAGGGTCACTTAATCTGGTAAGGAAGAGGAAAGAGCGGTAAGAGTAACCTTAGAAGTGGTCAAGGGGCCTAAGAAGAATGGATTGAATGGGGATTCCATGAAGAGAAGCAGGAATAGGTGAAAACAGTACTGAGCACTGTTGGTGGCAGCTAAGGATAGTCAGTAATGGAAAACTACTGCTCATGGTGTATTTAGCACTGGCACCTAGCAGGGAGGCTCAGAATAAGTAGGAAATCTAGCCAGGATAAAAGAGATTCCACCAAGAATCTTCAGAGATATTAGAGGAGATACTGGGTTTCCCAAGGTATGTTGGCTGGGACATGAGCAGTTGCATAAGAATATTAAAGAACAAGAAAACCCTATCTAGTGCTTATCCAGGCAAAAGTCATTTAGGTGACTTTTGGATTTGCCAATATCAATGCCTTGTCACATTTACTCATTCAACAAACATTTGTTGAGGATGTAAAATGTGCTAGGTTCTGGGAAGACAAAGATGAATAAGTCTAAGACAAGCAAAGTCCCTGTCCTCCTTGGTTGGTGAGAGAGACATTAAGTTAATGATTACATAAATATATGTAGACTGTATGACATTTTTACAACACTTGAGGTACAAGTACAGTCACAACTTTGTATTTCTCCAAATTAAATAAAAACTGTCTTGTGCCCCCATGGGCCAGATGAGTAAGAAGTTCAGTAGCACCTCTTTGGCTCTCCCCTTCCTTTGGCCTGTCTGAAAACTTACATGGTCCACAAAGGAGGTCTGCCTGATGTTCCACACCTCAGCAGAAAAAATGCCTCAGCTTCCATGCCTGCCATTGTACCTCACTGCCACATGTGTCACTATTGAACACTGGTCTGTTTCTATCTAGTACTGCTGTTCTAGCCCAGACCAAAGCTTTGCAAACCCCTCCTTGCAGCACAGGCCAGTGTGCATCTTCAAAAGTTCACCAGTGACCAGTCTTTCTGGGCACACCCTCAACTGTTCTCCTTCATAGGCATTGGGCCCAGAGTGACTCAAGTGTTTATCCATAACACACCCTCCCTCTTTCTGTTCTCTAGGGATTCATTCCAGGAGTTGAGCAGCCTTCTTCATCAAGCCCCCAAAATCCAAGGGTTTCACTTCCTTCCTTTCTTAGGCAAAAGAACTTCATTGCCTCTAAGGTGGGCCTAGATCTGATAACACACAAAAGTTTGTTAACCCTTCCTGGAGAAAAATACCTTTCAAACCTCACCCTCCCAAAGAAGACCAAAGGTGAAGTGGACATTTATTTGGTTTTTGGTCATCCAGTACTCATTCCCCTTCTTTTGGTAACATCACTCTGATTTGAATGTTTGAATTATCTCTTCCTTTATTGATTATAGTCTGGTGGGACATTCTGCCATGGTGTTCCGCCCTTCTCTAGTCAGAGGATGGGCATAGGACCCAAACTAGATAAGCTGAATCTTGAGTAGGGCAGTGCTTTTCCAAACTCTAATGAGAACAGGAATCACCTGGTGGTCTTGTTTCCACTGCAGCTTCTGATCCAGTGAGGCCTCAAATCCTGCAGTTCTAACAGGCTCCCAGGTGATGCCAATACTCCTGACCCACAGATCACCCTTTGAGTAGAAGAGAGTGAGCAAACAGCTGGATTACCTTCATCTAGATGAAGCAACCTTAAAAGACCATCAATACCCAGCTGCTCTGGATCTTGTCCCCTTTGACCAGAATCTTCAGCTTCTCCTTCTCTTGTATGAGCTCTCTATATCCTTAAAGTAAATTATTTTTCTATTCAAGTGTAACAGAACTGATTTCTGCTTCTTGCAACCAAAGATAGGATGGAAAGAAGAAAAAGAGAGGGGCAGAGAGAGGAGAGAATGAATGTGGTTTGATACTGCTAGTTGCCTCCCTAACATCTACCCTCTCCTTCCTTCTTAATAACAGAACTTCAGTTTTACTGGAGTCAACAATGCACCCTGCTGGAAACTACAATTCTGCTTCCCTAGTAGCTAGGTGAGTCCCATAGGATGTATTGGATTTATAGGAAGTGGTGAATGCAATTCCTAACTGATACAGGAAAGAAGGAAGAAAATGTACGTTAATCCATGTAAAGTGCTAAGCAGAGTGTCTAGCACATGGTAAGTGCTCAATAAATATTACCTATTATTATTAAATCTTCACTGGAACAGCCTGCTATATAACTAATACAGTTGTACTGAATGTGACATAGATATAGGAAGTATTGAACAAAATGAACCATATGTGTTTGCAGACACATTGGACAACCATGTGTCCTAAAAATGGTTGATTTGCTCTATTGCTTAGAGCAGAGGAAGAATATTAAATTACTCTCTGTGAAGTGCTGTTGTTCTTCCAGAACTGCTGACACTTCTTCTAATTCTTTCTAACACATTATAGGGGAATTGGTAGCAAAGCAATTTCTCTTCAGCATGCAACTGAGTCATAGTACACTTGTCTCTCTGTACAGCCAGCCCTTACTTTTCATACTTTATGTGCATATCAGTGTCATCAAAGTCATTCTATTTTGTGAGTCCCTTTGGATACTGTAAATGCTCTCATGGTCTTCAAAGTGGTAGAAAGTTTCTTTGGCCAACAACAACTGGAAGAAAGATCTGGGCACTATGTGCACAATTGCTTGATTGTTTTAGTTTTGCTGCTTTAGTAAATAAAGATGCTCCCCACATCACTGTGATTCTTTGCATTGATGTCAAAGTCTCCATTAATAATTGTTCTCATTCATGAAATTGCTGGAAGGCCAGAATGTTGGAAAGGTTTGGCATTACAAATGTAGTAGCTTATTGAAGACCAGAAAGAGATATGACAAAGGTGTGGGCTGAGCTGGATATCTCAAACTCCCTGTCTTCACAAATCAGATTTTCCTCACCTCAAAAGTTAGGCACAGGGAGGTGGGGCAAGATGGCAGAGTGGTGAGGTTAGGTTTTAGTTCCTCCTCCAGGGCAGTAGGTAGAAAGCCAGGAACTGCATAGACCAGACACTGGAGAGCAATTTGACTTTGGGCATACTTCATACAACTCTCATGAATGCATGTAACAGCTGAGATCAGTGAAATCTGTAAGTTCTTGCAGCCAGAGGACCCATGCCCCTCCCTGCCAGGCTCAGTCCCATGGGAGGAGGGGCTGTCAGTGCTGGTAACCAGGAGGGAGAACTGCAGTTGCAGCTCCGATTGAAAACTCAGACTGCTGATCAAAAACTCCAAACATAGACAGACTGAGACCAGACACTGGAGAATCCAGGAGCAGTCAGCCTGGTGGAGAGGAGATAGGGCTAGCAAAAACAGCAAGGAAAACCCAAAAATAAAAGTGGAGACTTTTTGGAGTTATGGTGAATACAGAACAGGGAAGGGCAGGGCTCAGGGAGAGTCAGGCTCATATGCAAATCCAGAAGATGAGTCTCCTTGTCTGAAGAGTCGGTTTCTCTGCTTTCTTGATTGTTCCTTAATGGCCCTAATCTCCTTGTCTCTTAGCATTTCAATAGCCCATTAGATCTGCAAAGAGATCTATTCTTTCTTTTTTTAAAAAAAATCTTTTTCTCTTTTTCTGAAACAATTACTCTAAAAAGCCCATTACAGAAAGCCTCAAAGACTTGCAATTTGGGCCCAGACAAGAGCAGAGCTAAGAGAGGTCTGAGACACAAGGCAATAAGTCCAGTGGCTGAGAAAATTCACTAAACACCACAACTTCCCAAGAAAAGGGGGGTGTCCCTTTATAGCCATCTTCCTGATGGGCAGGGAATGCTCCTGACCAGTGCCAATGGCACAGCTCAGAGCTGTCCCAAACAACCCAGTGTGACAGGAAGTGTTTCCAACAACACACACACACACCACAGTATTATGCATGGACAATAGCCTTTCTCGCACCCTCTGCTAATTGTCCCAGAGCTGGGAAGGTGGAGTTGTGTGAAAAGGGGGAAATTAACACTCCCCACTCAGCCATCCTTTCAGCAGACTGGGAATGCCCCTACACAGCCCTGCAGCCCAGAACCTCCCTTGGGGGATGGTGCTCACCTGTGACATAGCACAGCCATCCCTCAGCAGAGGACCTGGGAGTGCACAGCTTGGAAGAGGGACCCACTTGCAAGGCCAAGGAACCATATGCCAATACCAAGAACTTGTGGGTCAGTGGCAGAGAAAAAAAATGCAGCAAGACTGAACTGAAGGATTAGACTATTGCAACAGCTTTAAATCTCCAGGAACACCTTGGAGATTTGACTATTAAAGCTGCCCCCCTCCCTAACCACTCAGACACAGACTCCATTTGCAAGGCAGCCAACACCAAATACACATGCAAACTTGGTGCACCAATTAGACCCCACAAGACTCATACCCCCACTCACCACAAAGACAAAGTGCGGGAAAACTGGCTTGGGGGGAATAGGTGGCTCATGGATGCCACCTGCTGGTTAGATAGAGAAAGTGTACTCCACCAAGCTGTAGATCTGACAAATTAGACATAAGAGTTTGAATCAGTCTACATATCCTAAAAGAACCCTACCAAGTTAAGGAAATGCCAAGAGGCCAAAAACAACAGAAAATTTTAAAGCATATGAAAAAAAAAAAAAACAGACGATATGGATAACTCAAGCCCAAACACCCAAATCAAAAGATTAGAGGAGACACAGTACTTGGAGCAATTAGTCAAAGAACTAATGATGAACAATGAGAGCATGGCACAGGATATAAAGGACATGAAGAAGACCCTAGAAGAGCATAAAGAAGAAATAGCAAGAGTAAATTAAAAAATAGATGAAATAAAAGAAACTGTTGACAAAATTAAAATGATTCTGGATACTCATAGTACAGGTCTAGAGGAAGCTGAACAGTGAATCAGTGACCTGGAGGATGACAGAATGGAATATGAAAGAACAAAAGAAAGAATGGGGAAAAAAATAAAAAAATTTAAATGGACCTCAGGGATATGATGGATGATATTAAAACATCCAAATATAAGACACATTGGTGTTCCAGAAGGGAAAGAGAAGAGTAAAGCTCTAGGAAGAGTATTCAAAGAACTTGTTGGGGAAAACTACCCAAATCTTCTAAACACCATAAATACACAAATCATAAATGCCCAGTGAATTCCAATTAGAATAAATCCAAATAAACCCATTCAGAGACATATTCTGATCACACTCTCAAATACAGAAGAGAAGGAGCAAGTTCTGAAAGCAGCAAGAGAAAAGAAATTTACCACATACAAAGGAAAAAGCATAAGATTAAGTAGTGACTACTCATCAGCCACCAAGAAGGTGAGAAGGCAGTGGCATGACATACTTAAAATTCTGAGATAGAAAAATTTCCAACCAAGAATTCTTTATCCAGCAAAGCCCTCCTTTGAATTTGACGGAGCACTTAAATTATTCACAGACAAACAGGTGCTGAGAGAATTTGCTAACAAGAGACCTGCCCTAACTTGAGATACTAAAGAGAGCCCTACCAACAGAGAAACAAAGAAAGGAGAGAGAGAGATGGAGAAAGAGGTTCAGTATGGGTATGTTAAAAAACATTAAGAGAGACAGGGAAAAAATATATCTGACAAATATAAACCAAAGGATAAGATGGCTGATTCAAGAAATGCCTCCACAGTAATAACATTGAATGTAAATGGATTAAACTCCCCCATCAAAAGACATAGATTGGCAGAAAGGATAAAAAAATGAACCATCAATATGTTGCATACAAGAGACTCATCTTAGACACAGGGACACAAAGAAATTGAAAGTGAAAGGATGGAAAAAATATTTCATGCAAGCTACAGCCAAAAGAAAGCAGGTGTAGCAATATTAATCTCAGATAAAATAGACTTTAAATGATAGGGTGTTATGAGCGACAAAGAAGGCCACTGCATACTAATAAAAGGGGCAATTCAACAAGAAGAAATAACAATCATAAATGTCTATGCACCCAATCAAGGTACCACAAAATACATGAGACAAACACTGACAAAACTAAAGGAAGCACTTGATGTTTCCACAATAATTGTGGGAGACTTCAACATATCACTCTCTCCTGTAGATAGATCAACCAGACAGAAGACCAATAAGGAAATTGAAAACCTAAACAATCTGATAAATGAATTGGATTTAACAGACTTACATAGAACATTACATCCCAAATCACCAGGATACACATTCTTCTCTAGTGCTCACGAACTTTCTCCAGAATAGATCATATACTGGGACATAAAACAAGCCTCAATAAATTTTTAAAAATTGAAATTACTCAAAGCACATTCTCTGACCACAATGGAATACAATTAGAAGTCAATAACCTTCAAAGACAGAAAATTCACAAATACCTGAAGGTTAAACAACATGCTCCTAAACAATCAGTGGGTTAAAGAAGAAATAGCAAGAGAAATTCCTAAATATATTGAGATGAATGAAAATGATAACACAACATACCAAAACCTATGGGATGCAGCAAAAGTGGTACTGAGGGGGAAATTTATAGCACTAAATGCATACATCAAAAAGGAAGAAAGAGCCAAAATCAAAGAACTAATGGAGCAACTGAAGAAGCTAGAAAATGAACAGCAAACTAATCCTAAACCAAGTAGAAGAAAAGAAATAACAAGGATTAAAGCAGAAATAAATGACATAGAGAACAAAAAAAAAACAATAGAGAGGATAAATAACACCAAAGTTGGCTCTTTGAGCAGATCAACAAGATTGACAAGCCCCTAGCTAGACTGACAAAATCAAAAAGAGAGAAGACCCATATAAACAAAATAATGAATGAGAAAGGTGACATTACTGTGGACCCTGAAGTAATTAAAAAAATTATAAGAAGATACTATGAACAACTGTATACCAATAAACTGGATAATGTAGAGGAAATGGACAATTTCCTGGAAACATACGAACAATCTAGACTGACCAGAGAAGGAAAACAGAGGTTTTCCAGACACCATTTGCCATCCTCCAGTGACGGTACCCAATTGTTGATGACTTACCTTGGACTCTTTATGACCTTAAGACTGTAACTGTGTAACCAAATAAACCCCTTTTATAAAAGCCAATCCATTTGTGGTGCTTTGCATTCTGGCAGCATTAGCAAACTAGGACAATGGCTGACTGACCTTTGATAGGGCCCCCAAAGCCACTGAACTGGGACATAACAGTCCTTTCAACAAATGGGGCTGGGAGAGTTGGATATCCATATCCAAAAGAATAAAAGAGTACCCCTACCTCACACTCTACACAAAAAAAATAACTCAAAGTGGATCAAAGATCTCAATAGAAAAGACAGTACCATGAAAATCCTAGAAGATAATGTAGGGAAACTTCTTCAAGACCTAGTATTAGGTGGCCACTTCCTAGACTTTACACCCAAAGCACAAGCACAAAAGAAAAAATAGATAAATGGGAACTCCTCAAGCTTAGAAGTTTCTGTACCTCAAAGGAATTTGTCAAAATGGTGAAGAGGCAGCCAACTCAATGGGGAAACATTTTTGGAAACCATGAATCTGACAAAAGACTGTTATCTTGCATATATAAAGAAATCCTACAACTCAATGTCAATAGTACAGACAGCCCAATTATAAAATGGGCAAAAGATATGAAAAGACAGTTCTCTGAAGAGGAAATACAAATGGCCAAGAAACACATGAAAAAATGTTCAGCTTCACTAGCTGTTAGAGAGATGCAAATTAAGACCACAATGAGATACCATCTCACACCAATTAGAATGGCTACCATTAAACAAACAGGAAACTACAAATGCTGGAGGGGCTGTGGAGAAATTGGAACTCTTATTCTTTGTTGGTGGGACTGTATAATGGTTCAGCCACTCTGGAATTCAGCCTGGCAGTTCCTTAGAAAACTAGATATAGAGTTACCCTTTGATCCAGCAATTGCACTTCTCGGTATATACCCTGAAGATCTGAAAGTAGTGACAAGAACAGATACCTGCACGCCAATGTTCACAGCAGCATTATTCACAATTGCCAAGAGATGGAAACAACACAAATGTCCTTTGACAGATGAGTAGATAAATAAAATGTGGTATATACATACAATGGAATACTATGCAGCTGTGAGAAGGAATGATGTTGTGAAACATATGACAACATGGATGAACCTTGAAGACATTATGCTGAGCGAATTAAGCCAGGCACAAAAAGAGAAATATTATATGCTACCACTAATGTGAATGTTGAAAAATATAAAACAAATGGTTTATAGTATAAAATGTAGGGGAACTAGTGATAGAGAGCAATTAAGGAAGGGAGAATGATAACCCAGTAAGAACAGATAAGCTATCGTGGGTAAATTTAACATCTTCAGAATGCCCAGAAATGACTATGGTCTGTTAATTTCTGATGGGTATGGTTGGAACAAGTTCACAGAAATGTTGCTATATTGGATTATTTTCTTGGAGTAGAGTAGGAACATGTTGAAAATAAAGTCATTATATTAGGTTAGTTGTCTTTTTCTTACTCCCTTGTTATGGTTTGTTTGAATTTTTTTTTATTGCATGCTTTTTTATTTTTTTGATGTATTTGATTTAAGAAAAGAATTAATTATAAAAACCAGCAATGAAAAAAATATGCAGAGCCCCTTTTAGGAGCTGGTGGAGAATGCAGGGGTATTGGGCTTCCCCACCTTGATGGTTGGTGATGTCCTCACAGACATAGGGGACTGGTAGTTTGAAGGGCTGAGCCCTCTACCACAGGACTTGCCCTTGGGAAGACTGTTGCCACAAAGGTGAGGCTAGACCTCCGTATAACTGTGCCTAAGAGCCTCCTCCCGAATGCCTCTTTGTTGCTCAGATGTGGCCCTCTCTCTCTAGCTAAGCCAAGTTGAAAGTTGAAATCACTGCCCTCCCCCCTATGTGGGATCAGACACCCAGGGGAGTGAATCTCCCTGGCAACGTGGAATATGACTCCCGGGGAGGAATGTAGACCTGGCATCGCGGGACGGAGAACATCTTCTTGACCAAAAGGGGGATGTGAAAGGAAATGAAATAAGCTTCAGTGGCAGAGAGATTCCAAAACGAGCCGAGAGGTCACTCTGGTGGGCACTCTTACGCACACTATAGACAACCCTTTTTAGGTACTAAAGAATTGGGGTAGCTGGTGGTGGATACCTGAAACTATCAAACCACAACCCAGAACCCATGAATCTCGAAGACAGTTGTATAAAGATGTAGCTTATGAGGGGTGACAATGGGATTGGGAAAGCCATAAGGACCACACTCCACTTTGTCTAGTTTATGGATGGATGAGTAGAAAAATAGGGGAAGGAAACAAACAGACAAAGTTACCCAGTGTTCTTTTTTACTTCAATTGCTCTTTTTCACTCTAATTATTATTCTTGTTATTTTTGTGTGTGTGCTAATGAAGGTGTCAGGGATTGATTTGGGTGATGAATGTACCACTATGTAATGGTACTGTGAACAATCGAAAGTACGATTTGTTTTGTATGACTGCGTGGTATGTGAATATATCTCAATAAAATGAAGATTAAAAAAAAAACTACAATCCAGAACCCTTGAATCTAGTAAAATGTTATTTTATTGTATGTTTTTCTTTTTAACTTTTTTTTCATACAGTTGATTTTAAAAAGAAGGGAAAGTTAAAAAAAAAAAAAAAAGGAAAAAAAAAAAAGATGTAGTGCCCCTTGAGGAGCCTGTGGAGAATGCAGGGGTATTCGCCTACCCCACCTCCATGGTTGCTAACATGACCACAGACATAGGGGACTGGAGGTTTGATGGGTTGAGCCCTCTACCACAGGTTTTACCCTTGGGAAGACAGTTGCTGCAAAGGAGAGGCTAGGCCTCCCTATGGTTGTGCCTAAGAGCCTCCTCCCGAATGCCTGTTTGTTGCTCAGATGTGGCCCTCTCTCTCTGGCTAAGCCAACTTGAAAGGTGAAATCACTGCCCTCCCCGCTACGTGGGATCAGACACCCAGGGGAGTGAATCTCCCTGGCAACGTGGAATATGACTCCCGGGGAGGAATGTAGACCTGGCATCGCGGGACGGAGAACATCTTCTTGACCAAAAGGGGGATGTGAAAGGAAATGAAATAAGCTTCAGTGGCAGAGAGAATCCAAAAGGAGCTGAGAGGTCACTCTGGTGGGCACTCTTACGCACACTTTAGACAACCCTTTTTAGGTTCTAAAGAATTGGGGTAGCTGGTGGTGGATACCTGAAACTATCAAACTACAACCCAGAACCCATGAATCTCGAAGACAGTTGTATAAAAATGTAGCTTATGAGGGGTGACAATGGGACTGGGAAAGCCATAAGGACCACACTCCACTTTGTCTAGTTTATGGATGGATGAGTAGAAAAATAGGGGAAGGAAACAAACAGACAAAGGTACCCAGTGTTCTTTTTTACTTCTATTGCTCTTTTTCACTTTAATTATTATTCTTGTTATTTGTGTGTGTGTGCTAATGAAGGTGTCAGGGATTGATTTGGGTGATGAATGTACAACTATGTAATGGTACTGTGAACAATCGAATGTACGATTTGTTTTGTATGACTGCGTGGTATATGAACATATCTCAATAAAATGAAGGTAAAAAATTAAATTAAAAGAAGTAAAAATTAAAGATAACATTTAAAGAATAAAAAAAAAAAGAATGTTGTCCTGGTGACTCCCCTCCAAATTATCCTAGTAAGGCTGGCAGAAGGCCAACTCAACCTCTTCTCTTCATTTAGAACTGTGTGTTTGGGTCAGAATTCTTTAGCAGCAAGTAACAGAAACTGGCCCTGGCTACCATAAGTGAAAAGGGAATGTATTTCTAGAGTAGGGGGAGAACTCACAGGATTGAAAGGAAGGCTGGACAGTCAGAAAGCACACAGCTACCAAAGGAACTTGGTAATAGCAGAAACTTCTTAACAGGCTTCCCCATACCTGGGATGAATGAATGAACACTTCGATGGTTTGGAGCTGGATGTACTCCAATAAAACATCTTCTTAAACTTAATCCATTCCTGTGAGTGTGACTTTTTATTTAAGCTTACTTCAATTAGGGTGTGACTCCTATTACCAGAGTCTTTTCTAAGCAGAATGAGACAGAAAAAGAAAGCCATGGGAAGTAAGAAGCTAAAATTCAACTGAACCCAAAAGAGAACCGAGAGGCCAGGAGAGGCATCCATGTGCTTTGCCATGTGACAAAGGAGCTAAGGACCAAAGATGGCTGGCAGCCAGCCCCAAAATGACACAGTCTTTGAGGAGAAAGCATCACCTTGATGATGCCTTGATTTGGGCTTTTTCCTGGCCTCAAAACTGTAAGACATTAAATTTGCATTGTTTAAGCCATCCCTTTGCATGGTGTTTACTTGAGCAGCATGGGAAATTAAACACCAATCTTTTTTTCTGTCTTTGCATCATTCAAAATTCAAAGCCCCAACAAACCAACAGAAAAAATGGGCAAGGGATATGAACAGACAACTCACAAAAAGAAATACAGTAGAGGAATGGGTATTAGAGTGGACTGTGAGAGGCACTGATGAACAGAGATGGTCCTTGCCTATGGCAGAGGGTGGGGGGTATCATATACTTTATCAGACCTGAAATTCAATGGAGCTTCAGCTAAGCTTAGGGCCCAGGTCTCACCACCCTTTCCAGGGTTCCCCACCAGATGCTTTGAATAAATTAGTTCCTTTAATCTTTACAACAACCCTGTAAGGTAGGTGTGATTGTCCCCATTTGATCAATGAGGAAGTTGAGGCTCAGAGTGGAGGTGGCTGGGCCTAAGTTTTACAGCTATGAGGTGGGAAAGCAGAGGCTGATCTCAGTGGTTGTTTTCCTTATACGTATGCCTTGGCTGCTATGTATAGTTGGCAGTTTATGCATTTCACAAGGGTGCCTAGCACAGGGGATGAGTGGGGCTCGGCTGAAATCTAGCTTGTGATCCTCTATCCAAGTCTACTTCCCCTGTGTAAACTTCTATCTGTCTGGAAGAAGGGGCTCATTTTCTAATTTGTCCACCCAGGGGAGTTCCTTTTTCTAATTGACAGAACAGCATTGTATGAGCCAGAAGAAGCCTTACTTTCTGCATATTCCTGGGATAGGTGTGTGAAGGGAGTGGTGGGGATGGATGGATAAGGATGGGTCAATACAGGATGAGAGGCTATTAGCTTGACAGAGGTGAGGGAAATAAGATAAAATATTTCAGGAAACACAGGTGGAGGGTGGGGAGCTTGTGTAGGGAAAGAACTCTGACAAAATAGGGCCCATACAACCTGCTAGGCTCAATCTGGGAGCTCTATTTAGGGGTATAGAATCTATGGGACTGTACCTTAAGATCTCAGCTTGAGGACTTGATTTGGGGGCCTCAGTTTATGAGGCCCTTCTGGAGGGCTAAGTTTTTGAAGCAGATGACAGATATACCAACCTGGCCTCTCAGTACTCTGACCTCCTCATCCCCAAACTTGTCCTCCAGCCACCATAGTCTCCCATCTCTATGATCATAGTTCCTGGCCTCAGCAGAAACTGTTCCTCCCAAAATCTCAAGTTCAAACAGACTATCATTTCCTGGTCCTCTAGCTAACTTACTTTCATACTTACCCTGCATAAGAATTCTTCAACCTCATTTTGGCCCCACAACCTTTTCACTGCCCCTCATTCCCCTCAGATATTAGCTTCCCTCCTTACTCAGTGTGGTAGGAAAAATTCAAAGATGCCCCCATGATCTCCAACCCCTGGTATTATGCTCTGTATAATCCCCTTCCTTTTTAAGTGTGAGCAGGATTTGTGATTTGTTTCTAACCAATAGAATATGTCAGAAGTGATCAGATGTCACTTCCCTGGTTGTGTTATCTTATATGGCCTCAATTGCTAGCCTAAAAGAAGCAAGCTGCTATGATGTGAACTGCCTATGGAGAGGGCCACATAGCAGGAAACTGTGGTCAGCCTGTAGGAGCTGAGGACTTCAATCCTACAGCCACAAGAAACTTAATTCTTCCAGTAATTCCCATTATCTGGTGTGCCACTTTGGATGTATTATGTCCCCCAAAATGCCATGTTATTTAATGCAATCTTGTGGGGCAGATGTATAATGTTGTTTAGGTTGGAATCTTTGGATTGGGTTGTTTCCATGGAGATGTGACCCACCCAACTGTGGGTAATACCTTTTATTAGATTATTTCCATGGTGGTGTAGCCCCATCCATTAAGTGTGGCTTTGATTAGTTTACCAGAGCCCTATAAAAGCTCAGATAGAAAGAGCTCAGAGCAGCTGCAGCTTACAGACATTTTGAAGACAGTGGTTGAAAGTTGATGCTGACATTTTGGAGAATGCCATTTTGAAACATAAGCTAGGAGCAAGCAGATGCCAATTGCATGTCTTCCCAGCTAACAGAGGTTTTCCAGACACCATTTGTGTTCTTCAGTGAATGCAGTTTTGTATTGATGCCTTAATTTGGACATTTTCATGACCTCCAGTCTAAATTTGTAATCAAATAAACCCCCTTTATAAAAGCCAATCTGTCTGGTATTTTGCAAAATGGCAGCATTAGCAAACCTGAACACCTGGTATTCATGCCCTGTATAATCCCCTCACCTCCTCCACATTCAGTCTTTTATGGAGTCTTCAAGGTTCATTTAGAAGCCTTGGTTAGTTGGAGCCCATAGGAGAGCCACAGGTGTGGGGCAGTAGGCCTATTCTCTTGATGTATGTTTGAGGCCTCAGACTCTGGGATCTTGCACCAAGGTGCTTAAACTCAGTGTCTTCATTTGGGCCTCTGTGAACTCAGCCTAGGAAGAGCTTTTGAAGGGCCTATGCCCTCCAAGGTTCTCAGTCTAGAAATGCTTATCACACACCATGTTGTTTCCAACTTCTGTGTACATGCACACATCGTTTCCTCTGTGTGGAAGGCTCTTTCTTCATTTTTGTATGCCTCCCTCCCTTTATACAAGCAAATTCATTTGGCAAAATTCCATCCAAACTTTAAGAATCAGCTCTTCTCCTCCAAGAAGCCTAGCACTGTACAAAGGTGGATTTAGCACAGAACTAATAAAGCTTAAACGTCAGGGCCCAACAATTACAGAAGTTACTTCCAAGGTCCAGGTTATTAAATGTCATCAATACTCTTCAAGAGTATTTAAGATTTGTTGCTGCATGAGAACAGTTAAAGTGCCCTGAAGTCTTACAGCTCATTTGGAAAAGAAACTAGATAGAGGTTTGCCCAAATTTGACAAAAATCTTAACATTCACATTACTAATAATGAGTTGTGAAGCTGAAACTTTTCTAAACAATAATAAAATTTTGATCAACTGAGCTAAAGGAAAAATTGCATTATCTTTGTAATATCTCTATAGAAAATGTTATTACAAAATAATTGTTACATGAAGAGGATATCAGGACTTCTGGGGAAGATGGCAGAGTAGGGAGCTGCAGTACTCAGTTCTCCAAAAACAGCTAATGGACAGGCAGAAACTGTCTGAAACAATTGTTGTGGGGCTCCAGAGGCTAGGGGAGCATCGCACAGCACCCAAGGAAGAGAGGAAGAGGCTGTGACACAGTGGTAAAAAAACTGCAAGTAAAGTGCTCAGTGGTGATTGCCAATGCCCAACAACCATTCTTAAGGCTAGCTACCTTGGTTCTGGTACCTGGCTGGCTGTGCAGATGGGGAGGGATATGGAAGCCCTCTTCTCCAAGAACAGGATAGGGCTTGGCCAAGTACTGAGAACAGCTTTTGATTGGCAAATTGCAATCGCTGGTTCAGCTTTGAGCCATGGTTTTAGCCCACCCTGGACAGGGACTGCCTGGCCATTATTTCAACCCTGCTCCCAGCAGGGGTAAATGTGGAAGTTCAGAGCCATGCTTCCTTAGGGCAATGGAGAAAAGTTTGCTATAGAGCACCATCTACTGGGCAGGACAGGAAAGTGCAACTTCAGAAAGCCCTCTAAAAGGCTTTTCGGCATCTTTCCTGACCCTCTCCCCTGGGCTCCACGGAACTGGTCTAAGCCCCCTTTGTGGGTCCCTGGCTCTGTTTTGGCTAGGAAATACTGACTTGGGAAAGTCCCCTCCAGAGTGACACCCCAGACTTTGCCCTCCAGGCAAAAGCAGCTAGGGGCAACAAAAATGTGTGTGTGTGCGTGTGTGTGTGTGTGTGTGTGTGTGTGTGTGTGTGTAGAGAGAGAGAGAGAGAGAGAAACAGAACAGACTCTGAACCCCAGAGAAGGAAAAGAGGAAAACAAACTCTTCCCTGGGCATGAAACAATTGCACAAATAGTGCAATCTTAAAAATGGTACTACATACCCAAGGCAAGAATGAGATGAAGAAGAGCTGAAAAAATCTGATTTGTTAAATAGGGCAATTCTAAAGGTGTATAATAAGTTAAAGAAAGTGTCAGAAGGGAACCTTAACACAAAGCCAATAAAAAAATAAAATCATAGGGAAGAGAGAGAAACTGACCTAAAGGGTAAACTCATCAAGATAATCAGATGCCTAGATATCACCAAAACATTACAAGCCATGCTAAGAAACAGGAAGGTATGACCCATTCAAAAGAATAAATTAAAATTTCAGAAGAGACACAGGTTTGTAAAAACTAATCAAAGATATTCAAACAAATCTGCTGAATCAACTGAAGGAAATGAAGGAAAATATGGCTAAAAGGATAAAGGATATTAATATGACACTGGGTAAGCATAAAAAAGAATTTGAAAGTATGAAAAGAAACATAACAGTGCTTATGGGAATGAAATACACAATAGAAGAGATTAAAAATACCCTAGAAATAGCTAGAAGGAAATACCTGAAACTGTTGAACTGCAACCCAGTAGCCTTGATTCTTGAAGACGATTGTATAACTTTACAGCTTACATGGTGTGACTGTGTGATTGTGAAAACCTTGTGGCTGACTTTTATCCAGTGTATGGACAGATGAGTAGAAAAATGGGGACAAAAAGTAAAAGAATAATGAGGGGTGTGGGATGTTTTGGGTGTTCTTTTTACTTTAATTTTTATTCTTATTTTTAGTTTTTTGGAGTAATAAAAATGTTCAAAAATGGACTGTGGTGATGAATGCACAACCATATGATGTTACTGTGAACAACTGATTGTACACTTTGGATGATTGTATGGTATGTGAATATATCTCAATAAAATTGAATTGAAAAATACCCTGGAGGCATACAAAAGCATATTTGAACAAGCAAAATGAATCAGAAAATTAGAAGAGAGAACAATCAAAATATAACAGAAGAACAGTTAGAAAAAAGAATAGAAAAAATTGAGCAGTATCTCAGGGAATTGAATGGCAGCACAAAATCTACAAACATACACATCATGGGTGTCCCAGAAGGAGAAGAGAAGGAAAAGGGGGCAGAAAGAATATTTGGGGAAATGATGGCCAAAAATTTCCTAACTCTTATGAAAGACATAAACACACAAGCTCAAGAAGTGCAATGTACCCCAAACAGAATAAATACTAATAGACCTACTCTGAGACATGTACTAATCAGAATGTCAAATACCAAAGATAAAGAGAGAATTCTGAAAGCAGCAATAGAAAAGTGATTCATCACATACAAGGGAACTGCAATAAGATTAAGTGTGAATTTCTCATCAGAAACCACAGAGGCAAGAAAGCAGTGGTATGATATATTTAAGGTACTGAAAGAGAAAATCTGCCAGCCAATAATTTTTTTATTTGCAAAACTTTCCTTCAAAAATGAGGAAGAGTTTAAAATATTCATAGATAAATAGAAAAAGAGAGAGTTCATTAGCAAGAGACCTATCATACAAGAAATATTAAAAGAAGTTCTGCAGGCCGAAAGGAAAAGACAGGCGAGAGAGGTCTAGGGAAGAGTGTAGAAATTAAGATTGTCAGTAAGGGTAACTAAAAGGATAAAAAGAGAGACAAAAACATATGACATATGAAAGCCAAAAGAAAATTGTTGACGTAAGTACTTTTAAAATAATAACACTGAATGTTAATGGATTAAACTCCCCAATCAAAAGACATAGATTGGCACAATGGATTAAAAAAAATTATGATTCACCTATATGCTGTCTACAAGAGACTTACCTTCGACCCAAGGACACAAATAAGTTGAGAGTGAAATATGAGGAAAAAGGTGTTCTTCACAAACAGCAACCAAAAAAGAGCTGGGGTTGCTATATTAATATCAGAAAAAAAACAGACTTTAAATGCAAAAGAGTTATAAGAGACAAAGAAGGACACTATATGGTAGTAAAAGGGATACTCCACCAAGAAAAAATAACAATCATAAATACGTAATGCACCTAATCAGGGTGCCCCAAATACATGAGGTAAACACTGGAAAAACTGAAAGGAGAAATAGATAACTCTAAAATAACAGATGGAGACTTCAATACACCACTCACATCAACAGATAGAACATCTAGACAGAAGACCAATAAGGAAACAGAGAATGTGAATAATATGATAAATGAACTAGACCTAAATGGACATATACAGAACACTGCACCCCAGAACAACAGGATACACATTCTTCTCAGGTTCTCATAGATCATTCTCCAGGATAGACCACCTTCTGGGCCACAAAACAGGTCTCAATAAATTGAAAAAGATTGAAATTATACAGAGCAATTTCTCTGACATAATGGAAGAAAGCCAGAAATCAATAGCAGGTGGAGAACTGGAAAATTCAGAAATATATGGAAGTTAAACAACACACTCTTAAACAATCAGTGGGTCAAAGAGAAATCAGTAAATATCCCAAGGTGAAAGAAGATGAGAACACAATATATCAAAACTTACAGGATGCTGTGAAGACAGCACTGAGAGGGAAATTTATAGCCCTAAATGCCTACATTAAAAAAGAAGAAGGAGTTAAAATCAAAGACCTAAATGCACACCTGGAGGAGCCAGAGAAATAAAAGCAATCGAATCCCACAACAAGCAGAAGGAAAGCAATAACAAAGATTAGAGCAGAAATGAATGAAATTGAGAATAAAAAAATTAGAGAGAATTAACAAAACCAAAAGTTGGTTCTTTGAGACAGTCAATAAAATTGACAAACCCTTTGCTAGAATGAGAAAGAAAAAAAGAGAGAAGATGCAAATAAATTAAATCAGAAATGAGAGGGAGGCATAATTACTAACCCGACAGAAATAAAAAGGTCATAAGAGGATACTCTGAACAATGGTATGCCAACAAATTAAACAACTTAGAAGAAAATGGACAAATTCCTAGAAACACACAAAACAGTCTACATTGACTTTAGAAGAAATAGAAGACCTCAACATACCAATCACAAGTAATTAGATTGAATTAGTCATCAAAAGCCTCCCAAAAAAGAAAAGGCTAGGAATAGAAGGTATCTCAGGTGAATTCCACCAAGCTTTCAAGAAAATTAGTACCAATCCTTCTCAAACTCTTCAGAAAAATTGAAGAGGAAGGAAAGCTGTCTAACTCATTCTATGAAGCCAACATTACCTTAATATCAAAGCCAGATAAAGATACTACTAGAAAAGAAAATTACAGATCAATCTCTCTAATGAATATAGATGCTATAATCCTCAACAAAATACTTGAAAATAATATCCAACAGCACATTAAAAGAATTATACACCGTGACCAGGTGGGTTTTATCCTAGGTATGCAAGCGTGGTTTAACACAAGAAAGTCAATTAATATAATACACTATCTTAACAAATGGAAGGGGAAAAAACCACATGATCAGCTCATGGCAAAACTCAGCATTCTTTCTTAATAAAATCACTTTGAAAGATAGGAATAGAAGGAAACTTTCTCAACATGATGAAGGGCATATATGAAAACCCCACAGCTAATATTGTACTCAATGGAGAAAGATTGAAAGTTTTCCCTCTAGGATTGGGAACAAGATGAGTATGTCCACTGTCACCATTGTTATTCAATGTTGTGCTAGAAGTTCTAGCTCAAGCAGTTAGGCAAGAAAAAGAAATAAAAGACACCCAAACCAGAAAGGAAGAAGTAAAACTTTCACTATTTGCAGATGACATGACCCTACATTTAGAAAGCCTGAAAAATCTACAACACAGCTACTTGAGATAACAAATGAGTTTTGAAAAGTGGCAGGGTGCAAGATTAACATGCAAAATCAGTAGTGTTTCTATACACTAGTAATGAACAATCTGAGAATGAAATCAAGAAAAGAATTCCATTTACAGTAGCAACTAAAGAAACAAATATCTAGTAATAAATTTAACCAAGGATGTAGGATCTGTATTCAGAAAACTGCAAAACAGTGCTAAAAGAAATCAAAGAAGACCTAAACAAATTAAAGGTCCTTCTGTGTTCATGGATTGGAAGATTAAATATAGTTAAGATGTCAATTCTACCCAAATTAATTTACAGATTCAATGAAATCCCAATAAAAATTCCAATGGCCTACTTTGCAGAAATGGAAAAACTAATCATCGAATTTATTTGGAAGGGTAAGGGACCCTGAATAGCCAAAAAACCTCTTGAAAAAAAAAGAACAAAGTTGGGCAACTCACACTTCCTGACTTTAAAGTATATTACAAATCTACACAGTGGTCGAAACAGCATAGTACTAGCAAAAAGATAGACATATTGATCAATGGAATGGGATTGACAGTTCAGAAATAGACCCTAACATATATGGATAATTGATTTTTGACAAGGCTGCCAAGTCCACTCAACTGGGATGGAATAGTCTCTTCAACAAATAGTGCTGGGAGAACTGGATATCCATATCCAAAGAAATGAAAGAGGACCCCTATCTCACACCTTATGCAAAAATGAACTCAAAATAGATCAAAGACCTAAATATAAGAACAACAACCATAAAACTCCTAGAAGAAAATGTTGGGAAGCATCTTCAAAATCTTTTGGGCAGAGGGTGGAGGGGTCTTCTGAGGAGTTTGAGGAGACTGTGGGTTAAGTTTCTGTGTGGAGACACTGGTGGTCGGACTCAATCTGAGCAGGTATGTGGGATCCAAGATGGTAGATTAGGAGAGCCAGAGCAAAGTACTCTTCCATGAAAAACACTAGATAAAAGAAAGTGCTCCAGATAGCAGTTCCAGTGTTCTACTGGCTGGGCAAGGTCTGCTATATCCTCATTGACTATGCACTTGAAGAAACTGAGAGACTGTGTTCAGAATCAAGTGAGTGAGTGAGGCTACTGGGGAAATGGCAGCAGAGCCATGCCACAGTGGGGAGAAATCTGGGGTCAGCATTTGGAGGTGGGTTAGTTTAAAACCCTGGAAAGTAGCTGTGGATCTGGCAGCAAGAGCCACACATTCAAGCATAGTGGGGAGTGCCTTCCATGCCCTTGGCAACTGCCTCAGTATCTAGCATGGGTGATAGCCTTTTGCACAACTGCAGCTAATTGTCCCAAAGCCAGGAATGGGCTGCTGCAATAGGCAGAGGACCATGGAAGTGGGAAGTTACCACGCCCCATACAGGCATCTTTTCAGCAGACTGAGAGACTCCCCTTCACAGTGCCACAGCTGAGAGCTTCTTTTGGGGATTCTGCTTGCCTGTGACATTTCACAGTCTTCCTCTGTGGAGGCCCATGGAGTGCACAGCTTAGAGGAGGGGTCCCACACAGAAGTGCCAGGACCCCTACCCTAATCCCAGGGACTTGTGGGTACATGGCAGAGAGGGACTGTGGGGAATCTGAGCCAAAGGGTTAGACTCATGCAACAGCCCCAGGGTATTCCAGCTGCAGCCCCAGGAATGGCTGGGAGTTCAGGATCTTAAAGCTGTCTTCCCTGACTAACTGCACAGTGCACATCCCCCACCCTCAGGGCTGGTGGTCACAATTGCACACGGAAAATTGGTGCACTGATTGGACCTCCACATTGTTTGGACACCCACTTGCTGCAAAGATGAAGTTGGGGAGAACTGGCTTGAGGGTAAGAGGTGGCTCAGGGTCACCATCTTCTGCTCGTCAAGGAAAGTGCACTGAACCAAGCTGTAGCTCCAACAAATTATAGATAATTGTTCAAATAAGCCTGCATATCCTAAAAGAGCTCTATCAAGATAAAGAAATGCCAAGAAGCTGAAAACAACAGAAAATTTTAAAGCATATGAAGGAACCAGAAGACATGGATAACCCAAACGCCCAAATCAAAAAAACCAGAGGAGACACAGAACTTGGAGCAATTGATCAAAGAAGTAGTCACAAACAACAAGATCATGGCTCAGGATATAAAGCACACCAAGAAGACCCTAGGAGAACATAAAGAAGAATTTGCAAGAGTATATTAAAAAAGAGAAGCTTATGGAAATTAAAGAAACTTGATCAAATTAAAAAGATCCTGGAAACACATAGCAGCTGACTAGATGAATTAGAAGATCAAGTAAATGAACTTGAAGAAAATGTTTTGGAGAGTGAAAGCACAAAAGTAAGAATGGAGGAAAAAATTCAGAAAATTTTAAATGGATCTCAGGGATATGATGGACAACATGAAGCATGCAAATATAATAATCATTGGTGTTCCAGAAAGGGAAGAGAAGGGTAAAGGTCTAGGAAGAGTATTCAGAGACATTGTTGGGGTAAACTTCCCAACCTTTCTAAATGACATAAATACGCAAATCATAGAAGCCCAATGAACTCCAAACAGAAAAATTCCAAATAAACACACTCCAAGACATATTCTGATCAAATTGTCAAATACTGAAGAGAAGGAGCAAGTTCTGAAAGCAGCAAGAGAGAAGTGATTCACCACTTACAAAGGAAACAGCATACGACTAAGTAGTGACTACTCAGTGGCCATCATGGAGGCAAGAAGGCAGTGGCATGACATATTTAAAATTCTGAAAGAGAAAAATTGCCAAACAAGAATTCTTTATCCAGCAACACTCGCCTTCAAATTTGAGGGAGAGCTTAAAATCTTCTCAGACAAACAAATTCTGAGAGAATTTGCTAACAAGAGACCAGCCCTACAAGAAATACTAAAGAGAGCCCTACTGGCAAAGAAAAAAAGAAAGGAGAGAGAGGTCTGGAGAAGGGCTCAGAACTAAAGATTTTTAGTAAGGGTACATTAAAGAAAATAGAGAGAGGGGAAAAATATATCTGACAAATAAAAACCAAAGGATATGTTGACTGATTCAAGCACTGCCTTCATAGTAATAACATTGAATGTGAATGGATTAAACTCCCAAATTAGAATATATACATTGGCAGAATGGATTAACAAATACGAACCATTAATATGTTACCCACAAAAGACTCATCTTAGACACAGAGACACAAAGAAATTGAAAGTGAAAGGATAGAAAAAATATTTCATGCAAGCTACAGCCAAAAAAAGCAGGAGTAGTAATATCAATCTCAGATAAAATAGACTTTAAATGCAATGACATCATAAGAGACAAAGAAGGTAACTATATACTAATAAAAGGGACAATTCAACAAAAAGAAATAACAATCATAAATGTCTATGCACCCAATCAAGGGGCACAAAAGTACATGAGATAGGGAGGTGGAGCAAGATGGCAGACTGGTGAGCTGTATGTTTTAGTTACTCCTACAGGAAAGTAGGTAGAAAGCCAGGAACTGCGTGGACTGGACACCACAGAGCAATCTGACTTTGGGCATACTTCATACAGCACTCATGAAAACGTGGAACTGCTGAGATCAGCGAAATCTGTAAGTTTTTGCGGCCAGGGGACATGCGCCCCTCCCTGCCAGGCTCGGTCCCGTGGGAGGAGGGGCTGTCAGCTCCGGGAAGGAGAAGGGAGAACTGCAGTGGCAGCCCTTATCGGAAACTCATTCTGCTGATCCAAACTCCAACCATATATAGACGGAGACCAGACAATAGAAAATCTGAGAGCAGCCAGCCCAGCAGGGAGGAGACAGGCATAGAAAAAAAACAACACGAAAAACTCCAAAATAAAAGCGGAGGATTTTTGGAGTTCTGGTGAACATAGAAGGGGGAAGGGCAGAGCTCAGGCCAGAACTCAGGCCCTGAGGCGCATATGCAAATCCCGAAGAAAAGTTGATCTCTCTGCCCTGTGGACCTTTCCTTAATGGCCCTGGTTGCTTTGTCTCTTAGCATTTCAATAAATCATTAGATCTCCGAGGAGGGCCCTTTTTTTTTTTTAATCCTTTTTTCTTTTTCTAAAACAATTACTCTAAGAAGCCCAATACAGAAAGCTTCAAAGACTTGCAATTTCGGCAGGTCAAGTCAAGAGCAGAACTAGGAGAGCTCTGAGACAACACGCAATAATCCAGTGGCTGAGAAAATTCACTAAACAACACAACTTCCCAAGAAAAGGGGGGTGTCCGCTCACAGCCATCATCCTGGTGGACAGGAAACACTCCTGCCCATCGACAGCCCCATAGCCCAGAGCTGCCCCAGACAACCCAGTGTGATGGAAGTGCTTCAAATAACAGGCACACACCACAAAACTGGGCGTGGACATTAGCCTTCCCTGCAACCTCAGCTGATTGTCCCAGAGTTGGGAAGGTAGAGCAGTGTGAATTAACAAAGCCCCATTCAGCCATCATTTCAGCAGACTGGGAGCCTCCCTACACAGCCCAGCAGCCCAGAACTGCCCTGGGGGGACGGCACTCACCTGTGACATAGCACAGTCATCCCTCAACAGAGGACCCGGGGTGCACAGCCTGGAAGAGGGGCCCACTTGCAAGTCTCAGGAGCCATACGCCAATACCAAAGACTTGTGGGTCAGTGGCAGAGACAAACTGTGGCAGGACTGAACTGAAGGATTAGACTATTGCAGCAGCTTTAAAACTCTAGGATCACCAGGGAGATTTGATTGTTAGAGCCACCCCCCCCCCCCGACTGCCCAGAAACACACCCCATATACAGGGCAGGCAACAACAACTACACACGCAAGCTTGGTACACCAATTGGACCCCACAAGACTCACTCCCCCACTCACCAAAAAGGCTAAGCAGGGGAGAACTGGCTTGTGGAGAACAGGTGGCTCGTGGACGCCACCTGCTGGTTAGTTAGAGAAAGTGTACTCCACGAAGCTGTAGATCTGATAAATTAGAGATAAGGACTTCAATTGGTCTACAAATCCTAAAAGAACCCTATCAAGTTCAGCAAATGCCAAGAGACCAAAAACAACAGAAAATTACAAAGCATATGAAAAAACCAGACGATATGGATAACCCAAGCCCAAGCACCCAAATCAAAAGATCAGAAGACACACAGCACCTAGAGCAGCTACTCAAAGAACTAAAGATGAACAATCAGACCATAGTACGGGATACAAAGGAAATCAAGAAAACCCTAGAACAGCATAAAGAAGACATTGCAAGACTAAATAAAAAAATGGATGATCTTATGGAAATTAAAGAAACTGTTGACCAAATTAAAAAGATTCTGGACACCCATAGTACAAGACTAGAGGAAGTTGAACAACGAATCAGTGACCTCGAAGATGACAGAATGGAAAATGAAAGCATAAAAGAAAGAATGGGGAAAAAAATTGAAAAAATCGAAATGGACCTCAGGGAAATGATAGATAATATGAAACGTCCAAATATAAGACTCATTGGTGTCCCAGAAGGGGAAGAAAAGGGTAAAGGTCTAGGAAGAGTATTCAAAGAAATTGTTGGGGAAAACTTCCCAAATCTTCTAAACAACATAAATACACAAATCATAAATGCTCAGCGAACCCCAAATAGACTAAATCCAAATAAACCCACTCCGAGACATATACTGATCACACTGTCAAACACAGAAGAGAAGGAGCAAGTTCTGAAAGCAGCAAGAGAAAAGCAATTCACCACATACAAAGGAAACAGCATAAGACTAAGTAGTGACTACTCAGCAGCCACCATGGAGGCGAGAAGGCAGTGGCACGATATATTTAAAATTCTGAGTGAGAGGAATTTCCAGCCAAGAATACTTTATCCAGCAAAGCTCTCCTTCAAATTTGAGGGAGAGCTTAAATTTTTCACAGACAAAGAAATGCTGAGAGAATTTGCTAACAAGAGACCTGCCCTACAGGAGATACTAAAGGGAGCCCTACAGACAGAGAAACAAAGAAAGGACAGAGAGACTTGGAGAAAGGTTCAGTACTAAAGAGATTTGGTATGGGTACAATAAAGGATATTAATAGACAGAGGGGAAAAATATGACAAACATAAACCAAAGGATAAGATGGCTGATTCAAGAAATGCCTTCACGGTTATAACGTTGAATGTAAATGGATTAAACTCCCCAATTAAAAGATATAGATTCGCAGAATGGATCAAAAAAAATGAACCATCAGTATGTTGCATACAAGAGACTCATCTTAGACACAGGGACACAAAGAAACTGAAAGTGAAAGGATGGAAAAAAGTATTTCATGCAAGCTACAGCCAAAAGAAAGCAGGTGTAGCAATATTAATCTCAGATAAAATAGACTTCAAATGCAGGGATGTTTTGAGAGACAAAGACGGCCACTACATACTAATAAAAGGGGCAATTCAGCAAGAAGAAATAACAATCGTAAATGTCTATGCACCCAATCAAGGTGCCACAAAATACATGAGAGAAACACTGGCAAAACTAAAGGAAGCAATTGATGTTTCCACAATAATTGTGGGAGACTTCAACACATCACTCTCTCCTATAGATAGATGAACCAGACAGAAGACCAATAAGGAAATTGAAAACCTAAATAATCTGATAAATGAATTAGATTTAACAGACATATACAGGACATTACATCCCAAATCACCAGGATACACATACTTTTCTAGTGCTCACGGAACTTTCTCCAGAATAGATCATATGCTGGGACATAAAACAAGCCTCAATAAATTTAAAAAGATTGAAATTATTCAAAGCACATTCTCTGACCACAATGGAATACAATTAGAAGTCAATAACCATCAGAGACTTAGAAAATTCACAAATACCTGGAGGTTAAACAACACACTCCTAAACAATCAGTGGGTTAAAGAAGAAATAGCAACAGAAATTGCTAAATATATAGAGACGAATGAAAATGAGAACACAACATACCAAAACGTATGGGACGCAGCAAAAGCAGTGCTAAGGGGGAAATTTATAGCACTAAACGCATATATTAAAAAGGAAGAGCGAGCCAAAATCAAAGAACTAATGGATCAACTGAAGAAGCTAGAAAATGAACAGCAAACCAATCCTAAACCAAGTACAAGAAAAGAAATAACAAGGATTAAAGCAGAATAAATGGCATAGAGAACAAAAAAACAATAGAGAGGATAAATATCACCAAAAGTTGGTTCTTTGAGAAGATCAACAAGATTGACAAGCCCCTAGCTAGACTGACAAAATCAAAAAGAGAGAAGACCCATATAAACAAAATAATGAATGAAAAAGGTGACATAACTGCAGATCCTGAAGAAATTAAAAAAATTATAAGAGGATACTATGAACAACTGTATGGCAACAAACTGGATAATGTAGAAGAAATGGACAATTTCCTGGAAACATATGAACAACCTAGACTGACCAGAGAAGAAATAGAAGACCTCAACCAACCCATCACAAGCAAAGAGATCCAATCAGTCATCAAAAATCTTCCCACAAATAAATGCCCAGGGCCAGATGGCTTCACAGGGGAATTCCACCACACTTTCCAGAAAGAACTGACACCAATCTTACTCAAACTCTTTCAAAACATTGAAGAAAATGGAACACTACCTAACTCATTTTATGAAGCTAACATCAATCTAATACTAAAACCAGGCAAAGATGCTACAAAAAAGGAAAACTACCGGCCAATCTCCCTAATGAATATAGATGCAAAAATCCTCAACAAAATACTTGCAAATCGAATCCAAAGACACATTAAAAAAATCATACACCATGACCAAGTGGGGTTTATTCCAGGCATGCAAGGATGGTTCAACATAAGAAAATCAATCAATGTAATACAACACATAACAAGTCAAAAGGGAAAAATCAATTGATCATCTCAATAGATGCTGAAAAAGCATTTGACAAAATCCAACATCCCTTTTTGATAAAAACGCTTCAAAAGGTAGGAATTGAAGGAAACTTCCTCAACATGATAAAGAGCATATACGAAAAACCCACAGCCAGCATAGTACTCAATGGTGAGAGACTGAAAGCCTTCCCTCTAAGATCAGGAACAAGACAAGGATGCCCGCTGTCACCACTGTTATTCAACATTGTGCTGGAAGTGCTAGCCAGGGCAATCCGGCAAGACAAAGAAATAAAAGGCATCCAAATTGGAAAAGAAGAAGTAAAACTGTCATTGTTTGCAGATGATATGATCTTATATCTAGAAAACCCTGAGAAATCGATGATACAGCTACTAGAGATAATAAACAAATTTAGCAAGTAGCGGGATACAAGATTAATGCACATAAGTCAGTAATGTTTCTATATGCTAGAAATGAACAAACTGAAGAGACACTCAAGAAAAAGATACCATTTTCAATAGCAACTAAAAAAATCAAGTACCTAGGAATCAACTTAACCAAAGATGTAAAAGACCTATACAAAGAAAACTACATAACTCTACTAAAAGAAAAAAAGGGGACCTTCAAAAATGGAAAAATATTCCATGTTCATGGATAGGAAGACTAAATGTCATTAAGATGTCAATTCTACCCAAACTCATCTACAGATTCAATGCAATCCCAATCAAAATTCCAACAACCTACTTTGCAGACTTGGAAAAGCTAGTTATCAAATTTATTTGGAAAGGGAAGCTGCCTCGAATTGCTAAAGACACTCTAAAAAAGAAAAACGAAGTGGGAGGACTTACACTCCCTGACTTTGAAGCTTATTATAAAGCCACAGTTGCCAAAACAGCATGGTACTGGCACAAAGATAGACATATAGATCAATGGAATTGAATTGAGAATTCGGAGATAGACCCTCAGATCTATGGCCGACTGATCTTTGATAAGGCCCCCAAAGTCACCGAACTGAGCCATAATGGTCTTTTCAACAAATGGGGCTGGGAGAGTTGGATATCCATATCCAAAAGAATGAAAGAGGACCCCTACCTCACCCCCTACACAAAAATTAACTCAAAATGAACCAAAGATCTCAATATAAAAGAAAGTAACATAAAACTCCTAGAAGATAATGTAGGAAAACATCTTCAAGACCTTGTATTAGGCAGCCACTTCCTAGACTTTACACCCAAAGCACAAGCAACAAAAGAGAAAATAGATAAATGGGAACTCCTCAAGCTTAGAAGTTTCTGCACCTCAAAGGAATTTCTCAAAAAGGTAAAGAGGCAGCCAACTCAATGGGAAAAAATTTTTGGAAACCATGTATCTGACAAAAGACTGATATCTTGCATATATAAAGAAATCCTACAACTCAATGACAATAGTACAGTCGTCCCAATTATAAAATGGGCAAAAGATATGAAAAGACAGTTCTCTGAAGAGGAAATACAAATGGCCAAGAAACACATGAAGAAATGTTCAGCTTCACTAGCTATTAGAGAGATGCAAATTAAGACCACAATGAGATACCATCTAACACCGGTTAGAATGGCTGCCATTAAACAAACAGGAAACTACAAATGCTGGAGGGGATGTGGAGAAATTGGAGCTCTTATTCATTGTTGGTGGGACTGTATAATGGTTCAGCCACTCTGGAAGTCAGTCTGGCAGTTCCTTAGAAAACTAGATATAGAGCTACCATTCGATCCAGCGATTGCACTTCTCGGTATATACCCGGAAGGTCGGAAAGCAGTGACACGAACAGATATCTGCACGCCAATGTTCATAGCAGCATTATTCACAATTGCCAAGAGATGGAAACAACCCAAATGTCCTTCAACAGATGAGTGGATAAATAAAATGTGGTATATACACACGATGGAATACTACGCGGCAGTAAGAAGGAACGATCTCGTGAAACATATGACAACATGGATGAACCTTGAAGACATAATGCTGAGTGAAATAAGCCAGGCACAAAAAGAGAAATATTATATGCTACGACTAATGTGAACTTTGAAAAATGTAAAACAAATCGTTTATAATGTAGAACGTAGGGGAACTAGCAATAGAGAGCAATTAAGGAAGGGGGAACAATAATCCAAGAAGAACAGATAAGCTATTTAAAGTTCTGGGGATGCCCAGGAATGACTATGGTCTGTTAATTTCTGATGAATATAGTAGGAGCAAGTTCACAGAAATGTTGCTATATTAGGTAACTTTCTTGGGGTAAAGTAGGAACATGTTGGAAGTTAAGCAGTTATCTTAGTTTAGTTGTCTTTTTCTTACTCCCTTGTTATGGTCTCTTTGAAATGTTCTTTTATTGTATGTTTGTTTTCTTTTTAACTTTTTTTTCATACAGTTGACTTAAAAAAGAAGGGAAAGTTAAAAAAAAAAAAAAAAAAAAAGAAAAGGAAAACAAGGAAAAAAAAAGATGTAGTGCCCCTTGAGGAGCCTGTGGAGAATGCAGGGGTAGTCGACTACCCCATCTCCATGGTTGCTAACATGACCACATGGTTGCTAACATGACTGGTGGTTTGATGGGTTGAGCCCTCTACCACAGGTTTTGCCCCTGGTAAGACAGTTGCTGCAAAGGAGAGGCTAGGCCTCCCTATGGTTGTGCCTAAGAGCCTCCTCCCGAATGCCTCTTTGTTGCTCAGATGTGGCCCTGTCTCTCTGGCTAAGCCAACTTGAAAGGTGAAATCACTGCCCTCCCCTCTACGTGGGATCAGACACCCAGGGGAGTGGATCTCTCTGGCAACGTAGAATATGACTCCCGGGGAGGAATATAGACCTGGCATCATGGGACGGAGAACATCTTCTTGACCAAAAGGGGGATGTGAAAGGAAATGAAATAAGCTTCAGTAGCAGAGAGATTCCAAAAGGAGCCAAGAGGTCACTCTGCTGGGCACTCTTATGCACACTTTAGACAACCCTTTTTAGGTTCTAAAGAATTGGGGTAGCTGGTGGTGGATACCTGAAACTATCAAACTACAACCCAGAACCCATGAATCTCGAAGACAGTTGTATAAAGATGTAGCTTATGAGGGGTGACAAGGGGATTGGGAAAGCCATAAGGACCACACTCCACTTTGTCTAGTTTATGGATGGATGAGTAGAAAAATAGGGGAAGGAAACAAACAGACAAAGGTACCCAGTGTTCTTTTTTACTTCAATTGCTCTTTTTCACTCTAGTTATTATTCTTGTTATTTTTGTGTGTGTGCTAATGAAGGTGTCAGGGATTGATTTAGGTGATGAATGTACAACTACGTAATGGTACTGTAAACAATCGAAAGTACGATTTGTTTTGTATGACTGCGTGGTATGTGAATATATCTCAATAAAATGAAGATAAAAAAAAAAGAAAGGACATAGCATTAAAAAATGACTCTGATTATCCAAATGGAAGATATTAAAGTCTTAAAATAGGCCTATAATTACCAGGAAGGAACTAAAAAAAATCAAGTGAATAGATTCCTGAGTTTTAGATAAGATTTATGTGCAAGGTTTAACTATGAATACTGAAGTTAATAACGTTTCCTGAAAATAAAGAAATGTACTCACTGCTGGAATTATTTTAAAAGGTAAAAAAATCATCTGCCAGAGATAATTGTGTATGCTCTGTTGGAAGCCTTTTCTTCCTTATGGGTAACAAATAATTTGTTTTAGAATAAAAAATCATAAATTGTGAAAAAAAAAAAAAAAGAAAAGTAGTTTTGGCATCCAAGAAGTCCCTGGTGACCTTGGTGAGGGCTGTTTTCAGTGAAATGAACAAGTGCATGGGGGCAAAAGCCAGACTGAAGTGAGTTTGAGAATGAAGAGAAGGAATGTAAATATAATGAGCATGTAGCAAAAACAGCACACTGAAAATCTGGCTCCGGAGGAGAGGGAAAAGGCTGGGGGCTGGAAGAAAGAGGTTAGAACTCCTCTATATGGCTCCCCCCACCCATTTTTTTTTTCCCTAACAAATGAGGTCCAGAGAGAGGATGGGGTCAGTCACTGGCAGAGCCAGAACCAGAGTTGACTTTTTCCACCCATTATCGGTAAAGCTTTGATTACTAGTCCAAAGCTGACTTCAGGGAAGTATTTGGAATTCGGCAGATCTGACCAGCCTGTCTTCACCTTCCCCTCAGCCCTCTTACTGGACACACTTCATTCTACCCCTACCCAACATCAGCTTCCTCTCCTCAGCTGCAGTTCAGTCAGCATCCACCAGAGGGCTCTGTCTGAGTCCTGGGGAGAGCAGGATCTTACACTTGGGGTCTGAGACTGCCGGGAGGTGGCAGAAGGGGGCTATTTGCCTCAGTGAAGCACAGTACTCCAGTTTGTCAATAAACTCATCCTGACCCCTGCACACATACCTCCTGACTGAAAACCCTAAGAAGAAATGACAGTTGAATACAAGTATAAGTTAAAATAAGCTAACTCATGGACTATCACCCAGTTTGATGTGGCAGCAGCTTGGGAATGCCTCCAAGCAGGGGCTGAACCCAAGATCAGAGGGAGTCACTGGTGAGATAAGGCTGCCTAAAACTCGATGCCACCTGGAGCTACTGTTAATCAGGGATGAGGTGGGGTGTCCAGGTTATAGGTTACTGCTATAGGTTACTGCTCCCCCCAGACTTCACCAGGGCATTGCACTGCATGAGGACCTCTGTCAAAACTTCTTGTTCATAGTAGTCCAGGAGCACTGAAGGGTCTGCAAACTGGCCCATGAATATCAAAGTTCAGAGAGCTGGGGGGCATTCAGCCCCAAGACGACTTGGGGAAATCATGATCTGGTCTTCCTATATCTGAAGGTTTGCCATGCAACTTGTTCCCAGGTTGCAGAAGTCAGTTTGACATGAAGAACTTGGGTCATCCTTCATCCCATATTGGAAGGGGTTGGTATATGTGTATTAATTGGAGATGCCCTTACCACTAACTTGTGAGCAGAAGTTAGAGGATTATAACTTAGAGGTAGTGCAGATTAGATGCCTTCTAAAATCACTGCCATTTCAGATTCTATGGTCCAAATATAGTTGTGCCAAGTACCCCCAAACTCTACCCTGTTTTCTAACCCATCTTTAGTAAGTGTTCCAGAAGCTCCAAGGAACCTGAGGGGACCTAGTGCCTTTTGGGGTCGGAATGCACCACTCCTCCTCTCCTAATACACCCCCCCCCCCAAAAAAAAAAAACCAAAAAACTCAAAAAGAAGTACAATGCCTGTCATACACACACATACCTATATGTATACACCAGAATATACATATATGTATATAAGTGTTCAGTAGATATTTAACAGTTGAATGTACAGATTATGTTTTGTGCTGTGGATTTATCTTTGGTAGTTTGTCTCCCCTCATTGTGAAGACTCCAATGAGGGCAGAGCTGTATCTCCCCTTTGAGAGCTGGACATTTCTAGGGTACATAGGAGCCATACTTAACGTCCCTCCTCTGTAACATCAGCTATCTTGTACATAGCTATTATTGCAGCCCAAACCCTTGTGAAACATGGACTACATCAATCAGAAGTGATTGATACACTTTATTGTATACAATAAAGATCATGGTAGGGGTGTGTGTGCTCATGAGAGAATAAACTGAGTTACCATCATGGCAGATGCCAGCCCAAGTAGTGTTCTAAACCCAAGCCAAGGCTAGTGCCTCCTGAAGAACTATTTACCAGCTTGCTGGCCTTAAAGTGGACACCAATTGCCTGAGAGAGAAGACTAAAGCCACATAATGGGGCTAGGATATGTGGATGCATACATGTCTTCTGTGAAGACAGATGTACTGACGCTTTTATGAGACCAGATAACAAAAGCCAGGGGTGGCAGAACTTCCCTGGGAAGAACTGATGACTCCTTGAGACTATGATATTGCTGAGAGCCGTGTGTCCCCTCCTGAAGGCTAATAATTAATCATTTACAAATATATTGAATGGTAGATGGGAACAAGTGTGGGCAGTGTTGGAACCTGCAGTAAGTGTGGGTGATCATGAATCAATTTGGGTATGGTTGGAAAGAATATTAGAAATTTGTCAATAAATATTTAAACTGGAAACATGCCAGTTTGTTGATAAAAAAAATAAATGGAAATAAAATAAATTTTAAAAATAAATTTAAAAAACCTAGTAGGTGTGAACTGGTTTCTTATTATGCATTTTTTTTATTTTTAACTTTTTATTGTAGTAATACATATGCAACTCAAAATTTCCCATTTTGACTACTTTCAAGTCTACAATTCAGTGGTATTAATTACATTCATGATATTGTACTACTGTCACCCAACATCCATCACTCAAATTTTTCATCACCTTAAACAGAAACTCTGCACCCATTAAGAAATACTTCCTTCCTCTTCCCCACCTGTTGTGTGTGTGTGTGTGTGTGTGTGTGTGTGTGTGTGTGTGTGTGTGTGTGTGTGTGTGTGTGTATTTTCTTATTCTAAGTATTTTTTAATTTAAGTGAGCTCATACAATATTTGTCTTTCTGTGTCTGGCTTATTTCACTTAACATATTTTCAAGTTTCACCCATGTTGTAGAACGTATTGGAACTTCATTTCTTTTTACAGCTGATTAATATTTGATCATGTGTATATACCACATTTCATTTATCCATTCATCTGCTGATGGATACTTGAGTTGCTTCCTCCTTTTGACTATTGTTAATAATGCTGTTATGAATATTGTTGTACAAATATATTTTTGAGTACCTGCTTTCAATTCTTTTTTGTATATACCAAGAAGTGGGACTGCCAGGTCATATGACAATTCTGTATTCAACTTTCTGAGGAACCACCAAACTGATTTCCACAGTGACTGCACCATTTTATAATCACACAGTGTACGAAGGTTACAATTTCTCTGGATCCTCACCAACACTTGCTATTTTCTGTCTGTTTTTTTTTTTTTAATAATAGACATACTAGTGGGTAGAAGTGCTTTTTTCATTTTGGTTTTGGTTTGTATTTCCCAACTAATGATGTTGAATATCTTTTCATGTGCCTACTGACCATTTGAATATCTTATTTGGAGAACTTACTATTAAAATCTTTTGCCTATTTAAAAATTGAATTGTTTTTCCTTTTTAGTTGAGTTGTTAGAGTTCTTTATATATTCTGGATACTAGACACTTATCATATATATTATTTACAAATATTTTCTTCCATTTTGTGTGTTGTTTTCACTTTCTTGATTGTGTCCTTTGAAACACAATAGTTTAATTCTGATGAAGTCCAGTTTACTGATTTTCTCTTTTGTTGCTTGTGCTTTTTGTGTCATGTTGAAGAAACTATTGCCTAATCCCAGGTCATGAAGATTCTCAACTATGTTTCCTTCTAAGAATTGTATAGTTGTAGCTCCTAAATTTATGTCTTTGATCCATTTTTGAGTTAATTTTTATATGGTGTGTGGTAATGGTCCAAATTCATTCTTTTGCATGTTCTTGCACCATTTGTTGAAAACACTATTCTTTTCTCATTGAATGATCTTGGCACCCTTGAAAATCAATCAACCATAGATTTATGGATTTGTTTCTGGACTCTCAATACTATTTCAGTAATCTATACATCTATACTTATGCCAGTACCATGCTGTTTTGATCACTGTAGCTTTGTAGTATGTTTTGAAATTGAGAAGTGTCAGTTCTTCAACTTTGTCTTCTTTTTCAAGATTGCTTTGACTATTCAAGGTCTTTTGCATTTCCATATGAATTATAGGATCAGCTGGGTCCCTTTTTTCTGCAAGAAAGGGAAGTTGAAATTTTGATAGGGATTGCATTGAATCTGTAGATCAATTTGAGGAGTATTGTCATCTTAACGATATTGAGTTTTCCAGTCCATGAACACAAGATTCCTTTCCATTTATTTAAGTCTTTTAAAATTTCTTTTAACAATGTTTTGTAGTTTTCAATGTACAGTTCTTGCACTTTCTTGGTTAAATTTATTCCTAAGTATTTTATTCATTTTGATTCTAAGGTAAATGGAATTGTTTTCTTCATTTCATTTTCAGATAATTCATTGCTAGCGTATATGACTATAATTGACTTTCCTACATTGATCTTGTATCCTGCAACCTTGCTGAAATTGTCTATTTGTTCTAACAGGTTTTTTTGTGGATTCTTTAGAATTTCCTATATACAAGATAATTTAATCTGCAAATAGAGATGGGTTTGCTTCTTCCTTTATATTCTGGCTGCCTTTTCTTTTTCTTGACTAATTGACCTGACTGGAACTCCAGTACAATGTTGAATAGAAGTGGTGAGATCAGCCACCCTTGTCTTATTCCTGATATTGGGAGGAGGTGTTTAGTCTTTCACTATTTCAAGTATTATCTTAGCTGTGGGTTTTTCATAGATGCCCTTTATTGGGTTAAAGAAGTTCCTTTCTCGTCCTAGTTGTTGAATGTTTTTTCTTTTTATCATGAAAGGGTGTTTGATTTTGTCAAACACTTTTTCTTCATCTATTTTCACGATCATGTGGGGTTTTCCCCTCTATTCTATTTGTATGTTGTATCACATTAACTGGTTTTCATACATTCAACCACCCTTGTATTTCTGGGAAAAAAATCCTGTTTGATCATGGTGTACTCCTTTTTTATGTCTTGCTGAATTCAGTTTGCTGGTAATTTTTTAAGGATTTTTACATCTATATTCATAAGGGACATTGGTCTTTAGTTGTTTTTGTTTTTTGAGACATCTTTGTATGGTTTTAGTATTGGGATGATATAGGTCTCATATAATGAGTTGGGAAGTGTTCTCTCCTCTTTTATTTTCCAGAAACATTTGTGAAAGATTAGTGTTAATTCTTCTTTAAATGTTTGGTATAATTCACAGTGAAGCCATTTTGGCCTCTGCTTTTCTTTGTTGGAAGTTTTTAAAATCACTGGATCAATATGTTTACTTGTTATATGTCTTTTCAGATTTTCCATTTCTTCTTCAGTTAGTTTTGGTAGTTTGTTCTAAGAATTTTTCCATTTCATCTAAGTAACCTATTTTGTTGGCATACAGTTGTTCATAGTATTCCCTTATAATCCTTTTTATTTCTTTAGGGTTGGTAGTGATGTCTTCCTTTTTATTCCCGATTTTAATTATTTGAGTCTTCTCTTGTTTTTTTCTCAGTAAGTCTAGCTATAAATTTGCAAATGTTGTTGACATTTTCAAAGAACCAACTTTTGGTTTCATTGATTTTCTCTATCTTTTCTATTGTCTATTTCATGTATTTCTACTTTAATCTTTATTATTTCCTTCTTGTTTTGTGTTTACTTTTGCTCTTCTTTTTCTAGTTTCCTAAGGTGGAAGATTAGGGTTATTGATTTGAAATCTTTGTTTTTCAATATGGATATTTACAACAATAAATTTCCCTCTAAGCATTGCTATATCTACCACCCCATAAATTTTGTTATGTATGTTTTGATTTCACTCATCTCAAGATATAATTTCCCTTCTGATTTTTTTCCTTTGATCCATTGGTTATCTTGGAGTATGTGAATTTCCACATATTTATGAATTTCTCAAATTTCTTTCTGTTAATGATTTCTCATTTCATTCCATTGTGGTTGGAGCACATACTTTGTATGATTTTTAACTTTTTTAAGGCTTGCTTAAGGTCTAGCATATGGTCTATCCTGGAGAATGTTCTAAGTGCCCTTCAGAAACATGTATATTCTGCTGTTGTTGAGTGCAGTGTTCTACAGATGTTGTGTTTTTTTGAAAATGTAGATTCCTTAGGCTGAACAACCTGAGGTTGATTTCTCTGCCCTGGGATCCGAGAATCTGTATTTAATAAATTGCCGCACATCTTTCCTGCGCAGTACCCACTGGCCCAGAACCCGGTGGCACCAACCGTCCTCCACTCCTGGCATCCTTCTATTTAATTAACACAAGCGAGTAATGTACACTTGTCATCATTTGCTCTGATAGGCTTTCCTATTGTTCTAGCCTTGTTGCTAGGTCAGCGGAAAAGCGAATTCTAGTCTCAGGATCGGCCTGCGGCTTATTCTGCCTGGGCCGGCGTGGGCAGCACCAGTTAGCGGCCTCGTTATCACGTGGTCCGCGATCCAGTGATGGCTGGCGCTGGGGAGGATTCGCGAGCTCTCTTCCGGGCTGGCCTCCGCGTGGCGCTGGAGGCCTGGCCAGCATTGCAGGTGAGTGAGGCCCACGCTGGGTTAAAGGTTAGGACAGAACAGGAGTTGGCCGGGCGAGGCGCCCGAGGTTTAGCTGGGCGATGTAAGCGGCGAACCCCCACCCCACTCCAGGCTGGCGCCCACGCTGACTTGGTGAAATCCGGCCGGTGTTTGCAGATCGCGGTGGAGAATGGCTTCGGGGGCGTGCACAGCCAGGAGAAGGCTGAGTGGCTGGGGGGTGCTGTGGAGGAGTACTTCATCCGTAATGGTGAGTGAACGTGAGGCGTCCCGACGTGTCTATGTGGAGGCGTGGAGAAGAGCCACTCAGCTCTGGAAAAATCCGCACTTATTCCTGTCTAGTTGTCGTTTGGTAACTGAGTGCGAGGTGGGATGAATAAAGCCCTTGGAATTAGAATCCTGGGTTCAGATATCTTACTGGCCGTGCCACTGATTCATTGTCTCACTCTGGACAAATCATTCCAACTTCCTGGGACTCGGTTTCTTAGTGAGTATAAAAGTATTTACCCAAGCGTTGTACAGTAGAAATATAATGTCAGCCAAATCTAGTTTAAAAATTTTTTGCAGTAACATTAATAAAGTATAAAAAAGCAGTTGAAGTTAATATATTTTATTCAACTCAATCTATTCAAAATATTTCAATAAAATAAAACATTATTAAGACATTTTAGTCTCTTTTTTTAGTATTAACTTTTTGAAATAATGGTGTGTATTTTACAATTTTAGCTCGTCTCAATTTGGCTTAGCCACATTTTAAGTGCTCAGTAACCACATGTGGCTAGAGACTACCAGATCTACACCTTAGGCTTGTGTAAAAGGTCATTTAAGAATAAGGGGCCCAGTAGAGGGCCTGTTACATAGTATGATTTTTACAAAATTCTTTGTTCATTCTGTAGCCTTGGAGATGACATTAGGCAGAGTCGTTTCTCTCAAGAAATTTACTATCTACTGAGGGATCCAGACAGGTAAATAGGCAGTCGCAAAAGAGGGTGATAGATGTTCTGATAAAGAGGAACTCCAGGTACTCGGGAGAACACGGGACTAGGGAGAAGGCTTCTCAGGAAAGGTGGTGATCGGGCTGGATCTTAAAGGATGATAAGGAACTAACTGGAGCAACACCTGCCTAAGTTCTGTGGTATGAGGAAATAGTATGTTGTTTTTAGAAAGTGACAGAGAACTCAGTATTGGAGTAAGGGTGTTTATGTGTGTGTATTTCTGGGGGGCGGGGGCGGTTCGTAGAGAATTAAGCTGGAGTGGGGGTGTGGAGTGGAGCCACCACCCCCCCCCCACCACCAAAGGCTAAGACATGGAAGGCCGTATGTGCCTTTAATTTCACCCTTTAGGCCACTGTTTGCCAAAATGCATGCTATGGTAGACTAGTTCTGTTAGATGTTCAGTGAAGAAAAAGCTTCACTAGTCAAATTAAGAAAAGCTCTTTTTCCCACTTAAGGGTCGGGATATTTAGTAACATATTAACAGCTTGAATAAGAGTAAGGACCACTGAAAAAGAAACCTGTTTACCTTTGTTTCACAATTGTCTATGGATAGAAACACAGCAGAGGAGATGTTTCTCAGTCAGACTATGAAATACTACAGTAGCTGATACAAATTCATGCACAGATTCTAAGGTGAGTGATAGGATGGGATTTACTGGCTGGAAATATCAGAAAGTAATCAGCATGGACTGGAGGGGGAAAACTGGTAAGAAAGCTGTTTTTGCCAGAAAATGACGAGGCCTGAACTATGGCAAATAGCCATGGAAAGGAAGGGGTGGATTAGGGTCATGGAGATTTGACTGCAGACAGAGGGAAAAGATGGCAGGTTTTCTGGTTTGAGTGGCTGGGTGGACTGGGCGATTTTTATGGAGTGAAGGAAACCTGGAAAATGAGAAGCAAATTTAGAGGATAAGGTGATGAGTCTGGCTTTGGATATGGAGGGTCTGATGTGTCTGTGAAACATTTAGTCAGAGAGTAGTCTGGTTTGGACACCGATTTGGGAGGTATTAGGGTCGAGTAGTAGGGAAAGCCAAGGGCATGAATGAGCTCCCTCAGGGAAAGCATATACAGTGAAGAGAGGGTGAAGAGCTTTGTGGAAGTCTTTCTTGAGTTCTTCTCTAATTCAGAAAATGTAGAGCATTTTATTGGGGCCCAAAAGGAAACTGAAGCCCAGATTTGGCCAAGGTCACACAGTAAGATGTTGATGTCAAGGTTATGACAATTTCATTTCATCATCATTGCAGCTACTTACCCATTTCTTACCATTCCCACTGATCTGTGGCCTCCTGTATCAGTGGAGCCACAGTTGTGAAAAAAACTTCAGTCCTTGAGTGATGGAAACATGGATTATGGGTCTCCCTTGTGCCAGGCATGGTGTTGGATGACTCCTCAAAATAGACCTTCAAGGAGGCCACTCTTCGCCCCATTTTACAGATGAGAAAACTGAGGCTCAAAGAGGAGTAAACAACTTGCTCAAGTTCACACAGAGGGGGATCAGTTAGAATGGATCAGAGGAAAGAGGGTGAACATGGGGCTGGGAGCTGTGGAAATAGAGGGCTCAGTGGGATGCAGGAGATAGTAAGTTAAATGTTAATAGTTACTGTCTTTTAAAATCATTTAAAAAACCTGGAATACAGACCATTTCAGCAAATAAAAGGCACATTGTTTGGACCTTTACCTACCAATCCGATGCAGACCCACCAAGTAGGTATTAAGGATTAGTGGGCAGGGGTAATGAAGTTGGCTGGTCTTTGACCAAAGGGCGCTGTCCTTTCCTACTCAGCTGACTTGGAGCTAGATGAAGTGGAGGACTTCCTCAGGGAGCTTATGACCAATGAGTTTGATACGGTTGTGGAGGATGGGAGTCTGCCCCAGGTGAGCTTATCATGGACAAAACTGCCATCTCCCTGCCTGCAGTCTTTTCTTTCCCCAGCTCTCTTGGGCCAAGACCCTTCTCTTGAGTCTGGCACAAGAACCTTCTATGACTCCCTATTGCCCAGAGGAAAAAGTCTAATTTTCCCAGGCCTTTCCAAACCCTCCATCTCCTCCCTTATTTCTCTCTTTTTATAATTCCCAGCAAAGCCTGTTCCTTACTCTTATTCCAAGCATAGGGCAGTCCAGGTACATTTATACCCACTGCTCTGGTACACATTGCTCTCCTTGCTGAAATGGCCTTCCCTTTTACATCTTCCATCTTTCAAAGCCCAGTTCTAGTGCCTTCCTGCTACGAGGCCCTGCTTTACTGCTTCTGGACCTCCACTGAGGCCTTTATATGTGGTTGCCTCATTGATGAACTCCCTGGGGAGGAAAGAGCCCTGTACTCTTCTGGAAATTTCCGACCCTCTCCATTCTTGCTGTAAATATGGGCTGATTGTATAGTTTGTTCTCTTGAAAATCCAAGCTCGTTGAGTATTTTCTTGGTAGGTGAGCCAGCAGCTGCAGACCATGTTCCACCACTTCCAGAGGGGTGATGGGGCTGCTCTGAGGGAAATGGCCTCCCACATCATCCAAAGAAAGTGCAGGGTCTCAGCCACCGCACTTACAACAACGAGAGAGACTGATGAGGATGAAGATGATACGGACAGTGTGGAGGAGATGGAGGTGAAGGGGGTGCCCTTTGTGGGGGATGCAGATATTTTCGATTTTCTGGGAGATCAGCTGGTTTCACAGGGAAGTGATGAGAGGGTTGATGGTGGTCGTGGTATTATTCAGAGAGGGCAGGTAGCTTTCTTAAGGTCACCCAGCCAGTCCTGACAAAGCTCATAACAGTCTGGGTCTCTAATGGCCACAACCGGAAAGTGTCACATTTTAGCTCTCTCTTATATTTCCTCTCCAGGTCACAGCTACAAATGATGGGGCAGCTATTGACAGTCTGCACCCAGCCTGAACCCTCTGTCCCAGACTCCCAGACTATTAAGGAAGAGGATATAGTGGAGGATGGCTGGACCATTGTCCGGAGGAAGAAATGAGTGGGGCTGGAAATGGTTTGGGCCCTTGATTACGAATTAATTTGAGACTTGTTTGTAGGGGCTGTTTTGGAGGGATTGTGGACCTTTGGTTACTCCATCCCCTCCCTCTCCCCTATTCCCCTGCTCATCTCCCTGCAGGGGAAGAAAAGCTGGGAAAGGATCATCAGAACCAATATGCAGTGCTAGGGGCTGGCTGGGTCAGGAATGGTGAAATGAACAGAACACATAAATGGAAGAGAGAATAGCTGAAGAATGAAAGCTGTGGTGTGCCCCTCCCTTGTTCCCCACCAGACACACGCCAAGCAGCTCTGTACCCCTGCCCAGAACTTGCTCCCTTTCTGCAGCTCAGCCTCTAGCCCTGGGTTCCCTCAGGAATTCTGAGACCTTGACTAGGTGGAAAGCTGGGCTTTGCTTTTTGTGTTCTCCAACTCCTTTCTGCACTCTTATTCCATCCCAGTTAAGTCCAGGGATAAAACCCCCATAAATACCTTACTGTTTAATCTGTGGCTTAACCTATGAGTAGCCTTAGAATTGATTAGCCTTCTGGGGGCTGAGCTTCAATGCTCAGCAAGGGAATAATATCTGGGCCCACCCTAAGAGCCTGGTGCTTTGGACAAACAAACAGATGGACGAATGGAACACATCTGTGCTTTGAAAGTTTCTGTAAGCCTGAAATAAACTGTATTTTTCTTTAAAAAACAAAACAGAGAGTATCCATTGTCCTCCCTCCTGTTCCCATCCTGCCCGGTGGCCCTGCCATGGGTCTGGACGATAAAATACTAGGTAGCCTTGGGGCCAGGTAGAAGCTGTAAGCCATGGGAGAGACACAGGAAGAATATAATTCACCACCCCACATTGAGTTGTACATGTGAAGACACTGGCTGAGGGGCAAGGGTGGGCAGCCACAGGGGTCAGTGGCAGAGCTGGCACTTGGAATCCAGATCTCCTGCTTCTGGTGCTTTCTGAGGGAATTGTGTGGAGGCAGGTTTTGTAGGGTATTGGGAGGGGGGATGGGGGCAAAATGGCTTAATTCAGGAGGGTCTAGCAAGAGCTCCCACCCTCTCTGGTGGGGGAGGATTAAAAAAATTAATGTTACCATAGGAATATTTTTTTAAAACCCCACTATTTGTGAAAAGATTAATTAAAAAACCCAAGACCCAGCATTTGGGATTGAAAATGCCCATGATGGGAGTTCAAGTATTGACTGAGCTGGGAGGGAGCTGGAGTTCCCAATTGGACACAGGCAGTTAGAGGGTGGGGCAGGGGGCTCCCAGTTCTCTCCAAACCCTTTAGGTCTTCTCTTGGGTCTGGGGAGCTTCGGGGGGGGGGGTCAGCAGTGGCTCCTGAAGCTGCCACCGGTGCTTCCTCCAGCTCCTTGTCCTCAGAGAGTATGGGGCCCAGGCAGAATGTGTCCCCACGGCCTGCCTGGCCAAGCACAGCCATCCAACGTCGCTGCAGCTCCTCTGTCTCAGGGCTGAAGTACCAGCTCAGGTGACTCTGGGTGATCTTGAAGACATGCCGTCTATCAGGCCGCTCTCCTGCCTCAGGAGGCCCCACCTCAAAGCCAATGAGGGGCAGGCTGCGTTGGGCTTTCACATCCTGGGGAGTAGGGACAGAGCTGGGGTTACCTTGGGGCTGGACCTTTCCCTCTGTTTCAGCTTCTAGTTGGTTTAGCAACTACTCCCCTTTTTTCCTTCCCCTGCTCAAGAACCGTCCATGGCTCCACTGTTATCAACAGAAAGATGTCTGAACTGGGGCTAGAACTCAGGATGGTTTGAATATCCAGTTCCTCTCACTTGCAAAATCACCTGGGCTAGTCTCTAGCGTACCCTATACAATGTTTTCAGGCCTCTGCTTGCCTGCCCTTCCCCACTGCATGTTCTTCCCCACTTCAGTTTGGACTTGGCATTACCCCATTTCCAATCCTGCTTCCTCCAGGAACCAGCCTTCCCAACTCACTTGTTTTTCCTACATACTCTGGCCCACAATCACCTCTTGTCCCTAGCTGGCCTTTGGCTCAGAAGGGTGGGAATCCTCATTTCCCCAAGGGGACTGTGGGGGAAGTGGGGGAAGTGGGGGAAGCCTGGCTTTGCCAGGTGGCTGAAAAGACCTGAAAGAATAGGATACACACCTGAGGGGCTCCATAGATGTACAGCACCAAGGGTTCATTCTCAGGCACCACAAACCATGCCTTGTGCCAGCCTTTCCCACCCTTCTCCGTGTAGTGCAGGAAGCTGCAGATAACGCTGTTCTCCGCAGCCACTGAGGCCTGTTTCTGTTGCCAGAGATGGGGGCATCAATGTTGACTGAAGGCCAAGCCTGGCTCTTGAGAATTTTCAGCACCCCTTCAGTGTAGGAACTGCTGTTCCCATATCTCAGATGAGGAAACTGAATGAAGCTCAAGTGGCCGGAGTGATTTTCCTATTGTCAACCAATGAGTAGAGTTTGGTCTGCCTGACTCTGGGGCCCTGGCTGCTGCCACTAAGGGCTGATGGAAGGGTGTACAGATTTATTTTTCATCTTTCTTCACACATCCATTGCCTACAGTCAGAGAAGGTAATAGAGCATTGTGATTAAGGAGGTGAGTGGGTGATTAAGGCAGTATGGTTCAGAATCCCAGTTCTGGATGAAAATATATTGACTTGGAAGGAAAGCAAATAGAGTTGTTGTGAGGATTAAATGAATTAATATACAAAAAAGCACTTAGAATAGTACCTGGCACAGAGTGTTAAATATTTCTTGGTTCAAAAAACAAAAACGTGTGTGTTTGTATGTATGTATGTGTATGCACCTAGAAAGATAAGGAGAAGGAGAAGTCGTAATCTCTGGGTCGAATGAACCTGGTGTTTTTATTATTTTTACTTACATTGTCTAATTTTCCTTAGTGCAAATATCCTAACTTGTAATAATGAAAGGTAATTTGTTAATTAAAAAAAATCTCAGCTTTGCCACTTACTGACTGTAACATGGGCAAATAACCTCTCTGGGCCTTGGCTTCCTCATTTGTGAAATAGGGGTTATAATAGCATAGATAGATTAGTTACTATAATTAAGTGTGTAATGCACTTAAATAAAAATGACTGTCTTTCATTAACTCTTACACTCATTTTTCTAATTCTATGTATGTCACTTGTCCAGTGGACATCCATGGCACCCTAAGGTTTGAGATATCCAACCCTCTTCAATACACTGTGTGGGGCCCATGTGGTTGCTGGGGGATTCATGGGATCCTGGCTCTTACCTCCAGGATGGACCTCCGACGCTGGGGTGTATGCTGGCTGCAGGCTGGGCTGCTCCCGGGCACTCCATGCAGGGCCACATAGCAGTCGCTGCACACACGGTTGGAATGGTTGTTGTCATAGATGAGGCAGGCCCAGAACTTGGAGCACTTCCCACAAACCACCTGGGGTGGCGGGTAGGCAAAAGCAGCCTGATTCCAGTGGACCTTCCCCTTTGGTGTACCAACTCCCACAGCAGACTTGCAGATTCCTCCCACTTGGAGGGTGCCCACTCAGAAGTGGGCCTTTGGGCTGCCAATTTGTCCCCTCCCCAGCTCTGCCCCTACCTCCCAACACTCACATGCCCACAGGCCTTGCAGTGGTGCCTGTGTTCGGTGATGGAATTGAAGGGCTCCTGGCAGCGCATGCACATGGTGACTTCCTTTTCCCAGTTGGGTGTAGGTGCTCACTTCCCAAGATCCACGTTCTGAGGGGAGGGCCAGGGCCAGATCAGAGACAGCTACTCACCAGTCCTGTCCAGCCAGCCCATGCCCTTGTCCCTGCCCCAAGACATGGATCATAATGGGGGGCAGTAGATAGGGGGCCTGCCTTTGAGTCCTGGCTCTGTCCCTACCTCACTGTGCTACTGAAGACAAGTCACTTTCTACACGTTGGGCCTTGCTTCCCCAGTGATTTCTCTGTGGCCCTACCAACAGAAGACTGTGTTTCTCAGGGTCATGCATTGCCTCTCTGGTCTTTACTCTCGGAGAAGGGGAGAGGGGCATTTCAAGGTGAGGTGGGGACTTGGAGGCCTGAAATGGACCCTGATGCAGGGGAAGAGGGGATGGGGACTTACTGGAGAGTTAGGGGGTGTGTCTTCATCTTCCCTGTTTGTTGAGTTCAACAATTTGAAGGTCTCCAGCATCTGTTCATGCTTCAGGAGGGTGGAGCTGATCGCCTGGGGGGGGGAGGTGTAAAAAATGAGAGGTCAGATTACTCTCCAACCCATCCCTTTTCCACCTCACCTCACCCTCCTCTGCCCTACCCTAGAGTAAGAAGAGTTGGGTTCTAGGACTACTCTGCCACTGCTTGGCGTATGGCCTTGAACAAGTTCCTTTTCAAATCTAGGGCTCAGTTCTTACAACTGTGAAATTGGTAAGGGGAGCAGTGGCTGAAAAACCTCAGAAGGCATTCCTGGTCACTGTCTGGTCTTAAGGTTTTATAGGACTTGACTCACTGGGATTAAACCCTCACAGGAACCAGCATTTTAAAAGAAGAAATCTGTGTTTCTGCTTAGCCTCTGGACCTCAGTTTGCTTATCTGTGATATGGGGATGGTAAAGTTTATTGGAAGAGAGGTGTCCATGCCCTTTCTGGTGAGATATGAGTTTTGCGGGTACAGCCCACCACCCTCTAGGAGACCTGTTAATGCTTTTCCAAACCCCTACCACAAAGCCTTGTTGGATGTTACCTGGAACCAGTCTTTCTTCTCTTCCTCAGTCCTAAGGGCAGAAAAAAGAAAGATGTTGGGTTATGCAGGCCAAAAAAGCAACTGGAGTTTGGTAAAGAGCATGTTTTGGAGTTGGGCAGACCTGGGTTTGACCCTTTGCTCCTTTATTATCTGTGACCTTGGCAAGACACTTAACTATTGCAACAGTTATTAATTCCTTCCAAACCCTGTGCTAGGAATTTGGGCCTCAGAAAAGACCCTACCCTCAAGGAGCTCATGGTCCAATGGGGGAGACAGACAGGGACATACAGAGGAATCAGTGCTGTGACAGAGTGAAAGTAGGGCTGGAAGCCCAGAGGAGGGGACCCGGAGCTGAGGTGGGGGCTTTTAAGGAAGGTTTACTCAAGAAGGTGCTAGGTCATAGATTGAGGGGTAAGGGTGAGGTTTAAGAAAGAATATGGAACATACAAGAAACCATTAATAATTCCCTGTTGTTGGAATGTCAAGTTTGAGAAAGGAGGACAGTTTTTTAAATTTATATTTTATTTCTATCTCTGGGTTCTGTGATATAAAGTGCCCAGTGCAATGTCTGATATACTAGATGCTTATCAGCGTGAGTTCACCCTTCCCTTTGCCTTTCTTCCCTCTCTCCTGTCTGCCCTGCAGTCTCCAGGGCCTCTGCCCTGGGTGCAGCCCCATCAGCTGCTCACTAGGAACACAGGACCCCTCTTTGCTGCTTCCTGTCTTACCTCTTCTAATCTCCTTCCACATCCACACTCCAGACATCAAAAGTATTTTTCTAATATGAAAGTCTGACTACATCCTTAGAACCACTTGGCTTAATTAGTAGAAATATTATCAGTAGAGTTTTGTAGACATTCAAGGCTAAGTAAGTCTGATAACGCTGTGGATACCCTCCTTTGATCTTGATTCACTCGTACTTCAGAATGCATTGTTTACCACTCATGGTTCAAATGTAAAGATAGAATATGACTGTCCATAACAATGCTATTTACTGCAGTGAAAGATTGGAAGCAGACCAAGTGTCCAACAACAAAATAGGTTAAAAAATTTCAGTACATCACTACTGCAGGAGAATATCAATGATGTAAAAAGAAGTTTATAATATATTAAGTGAAAACAACCTGCATAAAATACATATAGTATCTTCTCATTTTTGTTTAAAAAAATACGTGACACAAGTAGCCAAAACTCAGCCATGGTACACTTAAGATCTATGTATTTCACTGTATGAAAATTTTACCTTAAGGAGGAACCTTAAACAAAATATTGAACACTAGTTAATGATATGAATGCTAGAGTCTTTAGGGATGATGTCTAATGATGTCTGCAACTTACTTTGAAATGCATTTAAAAAATCAGATGTATTGGTGGATATATAAAAGGATAGATATGTGCTAGAGTAAGTACAGCACAGTGTTAACACTTGTAGAATCTAAATGGTGGGTTTATGAGTATTTGCTGTACAATTTTTTAAACTTTTCTATATGTTTGAAAATTTTCGTAATAAAATGTGGAAAAAATTACATATACATATTTGTGTGTTTTTGTATGTGGACTATAATCTATGCATAGAGAAAAGACTTGAAAGGGGTTTTGCCAATATATCAACACTGGTTATCTCTGGGTGGTAGGGAATTTTTCTTTAATCCTATTGTATTCTTTTTTATTTATCTATATTTTCTATTTTCTAATTTCTTTGCAATGAAGAAGTGTTGCTTTTGATTTTTTTTTTTTTTCAACTTCAACACATTTTTACTAAAGGAGCACTTAAGGTAAAAGGAACAAGTTTACAATGTAAACATAAGTTGATACATTACCAAGCCTGGGAGCCCCTGTTCCTCCTGACATAGCTGGACAAGAGCTCCCCCTTGTCTGAGTTACTGAGTATTTATAGCATTTTTTTCTTTTTAGAATACATTCAATTAAGTCATATTCTATCTTTACATTTGAACCATGAGTGGTAAACAATGCATTCTGAAGTACGAGTGAATCAAGATCAAAGGAGGGTATCCACAGCGTTATCAGACTTACTTAGCCTTGAATGTCTACAAAACTCTACTGATAATATTTCTACTAATTAAGCTATGACTTCCATAAGAGCAATATAACATACTTTTTTCTTACATAAAGTCTAAAATTAGAAAAGAGATTACTATTACTTATCTCTAACTTTTTAATATAATTTTCTTATTTCATTCAGTGATTAGTTTAGCCATTACATTGTTACTGTCAGAAAACACAGTCCTAAATAGCCAGACCTGCCTGATCCCGCATCAAACAGAAAAACAAGTGTCTTTGCTTTGGTGAGAAGGTGAGTTTCTTGAAGATGCATCAACAAGGAACTGGAGGGAAAAAAAGACTTTCCAAGACCATTTCAGAGTGAGAAGAGTGGTTTGGGCTTCTATAACCGCAAACAAAGAAACGGCCAGAATCCAGAAGGAAACAGAAGGGAAAAAATATATATATAAGAGAGAAAGCTGTTTGATCACATCTACTCTTTTTTTTTTTTAATCATCATTTTATTGAGATATATTCACATACCACGCAGTCATACAAAACAAATTGTACTTTCGATTGTTTACAGTACCATTACATAGTTGTACATTCATCACCTAAATCAATCCCTGACACCTTCATTAGCACACACACAAAAATAACAAGAATAATAATTAGAGTGAAAAAGAGCAATTGAAGTAAAAAAGAACACTGGGTACCTTTGTCTGTTTGTTTCCTTCCCCTACTTTTCTACACATCCATACATAAACTAGACAAAGTGGAGTGTGGTCCTTATGGCTTTCCCAATCCCATTGTCACCCCTCATAAGCTACATTTTTATACAACTGTCTTCGAGATTCATGGGTTCTGGGTTGTAGTTTAATAGTTTCAGGTATCCACCACCAGCTACCCCAATTCTTTAGAACCTAAAAAAGGTTGTCTAAAGTGTGCGTAAGAGTGCCCACCAGAGTGATCTCTCGGCTCGTTTTGGAATCTCTCTGCCACTGAAGCTTATTTCATTTCCTTTCACATCCCCCTTTTGGTCAAGAAGATGTTCTCCATCCCACGATGCCGGGTCTACATTCCTCCCCGGGAGTCATATTCCACGTTGCCAGGGAGATTCACTTCCCTGGGTGTCTGATCCCACGTAGGGGGGAGGGCAGTGATTTCACCTTTCAAGTTGGCTTAGCCAGAGAGAGAGGGCCACATCTGAGCAACAAAGAGGCATTCAGGAGGAGACTCTTAGGCACAAATACAGGGAGGCCTAGCCTCTCCTTTGCAGCAACCATCTTCCCAAGGGTAAAACTTATGGTAGAGGGCTCAACCCATCAAACCACCAGTCCCCTATGTCTGTGGTCATGTTAGCAACCATGGTGGTGGGGTAGGCGAATACCCCTGCATTCTCCACAGGCTCCTCAAGGGGGCACTACATCTTTTTTTTTTTTTTCCTTGTTTGTCTTTTTTCTTTTTTTTTTTTTTTAACTTTCCCTTCTTTTTTAAATCAACTGTATGAAAAAAAAAGTTAAAAAGAAAACAAACATACAATAAAAGAACATTTCAAAGAGACCATAACAAGGGAGTAAGAAAAAGACAACTAACCTAAGATAACTGCTTAACTTCCAACATGTTCCTACTTTACCCCAAGAAAGTTACATAATATAGCAACATTTCAGTGAACTTGTTCCTACTACATCCATCAGAAATTAACAGACCATAGTCATTTCTGGGCATCCCCAGAACGTTAAATAGCTTATCTGTTCTTCTTGGATTATTGTTCCCCCTTCCTTAATTGCTCTCTACTGCTAGTTCCCCTACATTCTACATTATAAACCATTTGTTTTACATTTTTCAAAGTTCACATTAGTGGTAGCATATAATATTTCTCTTTTTGTGCCTGGCTTATTTCGCTCAGCATTATGTCTTCAAGGTTCATCCATGTTGTCATATGTTTCACCAGATCGTTCCTTCTTACTGCCGCGTAGTATTCCATCGTGTGTATATACCACATTTTATTTATCCACTCATCTGTTGAAGGACATTTGGGTTGTTTCCATCTCTTGGCAATTGTGAATAATGCTGCTATGAACATTGGCGTGCAGATATCTGTTCGTGTCACTGCTTTCCGATCTTCCGGGTATATACCGAGAAGTGCAATCGCTGGATCGAATGGTAGCTCTATATCTAGTTTTCTAAGGAACTGCCAGACTGACTTCCAGAGTGGCTGAACCATTATACAGTCCCACCAACAATGAATAAGAGTTCCAATTTCTCCACATCCCCTCCAGCATTTGTAGTTTCCTGTTTGTTTAATGGCAGCCATTCTAACCGGTGTTAGATGGTATCTCATTGTGGTCTTAATTTGCATCTCTCTAATAGCTAGTGAAGCTGAACATTTTTTCATGTGTTTCTTGGCCATTTGTATTTCCTCTTCAGAGAACTGTCTTTTCATATCTTTTGCCCATTTTATAATTGGGCTGTCTGTACTATTGTCATTGAGTTGTAGGATTTCTTTGTATATGCAAGATATCAGTCTTTTGTCAGATACATGGTTTCCAAAAATTTTTTCCCATTGAGTTGGCTGCCTCTTTACCTTTTTGAGAAATTCCTTTGAGGTGCAGAAACTTCTAAGCTTGAGGAGTTCCCATTTATCTATTTTCTCTTTTGTTGCTTGTGCTTTGGGTGTAAAGTCTAGGAAGTGGCCTCCTAATACAAGGTCTTGAAGATGTTTTCCTACATTATCTTCTAGGAGTTTAATGGTACTTTCTTTTATATTGAGATCTTTGGTCCATTTTGAGTTAATTTTTGTGTAGGGGGTGAGGTAGGGGTCCTCTTTCATTCTTTTGGATATGGATATCCAACTCTCCCAGCCCCATTTGTTGAAAAGACCATTATGGCTCAGTTCGGTGACTTTGGGGGCCTTATCAAAGATCAGTCGGCCATAGATCTGAGGGTCTATCTCTGAATTCTCAATTCGATTCCATTGATCTATATGTCTATCTTTGTGCCAGTACCATGCTGTTTTGGCAACTGTGGCTTTATAATAAGCTTCAAAGTCAGGGAGTGTAAGTCCTCCCACTTCGTTTTTCTTTTTTAGAGTGTCTTTAGCAATTCGAGGCATCTTCCCTTTCCAAATAAATTTGATAACTAGCTTTTCCAAGTCTGCAAAGTAGGTTGTTGGAATTTTGATTGGGATTGCATTGAATCTGTAGATGAGTTTGGGTAGAATTGACATCTTAATGACATTTAGCCTTCCTATCCATGAACATGGAATATTTTTCCATCTTTTAAGGTCCCCTTCTATTTCTTTTAGTAGAGTTATGTAGTTTTCTTTGTATAGGTCTTTTACATCTTTGGTTAAGTTTATTCCTAGGTACTTGATTTTTTTAGTTGCTATTGAAAATGGTATCTTTTTCTTGAGTGTCTCTTCAGTTTGTTCATTTCTAGCATATAGAAACATTACTGACTTATGTGCATTAATCTTGTATCCCGCTACTTTGCTAAATTTGTTTATTAGCTCTAGTAGGTGTATCGTTGATTTCTCAGGGTTTTCTAGATATAAGATCATATCATCTGCAAACAATGACAGTTTTACTTCTTCTTTTCCAATTTGGATGCCTTTTATTTCTTTGTCTTGCCGGATTGCCCTGGCTAGCACTTCCAGCACAATGTTGAATAACAGTGGTGACAGCGGGCATCCTTGTCTTGTTCCTGATCTTAGAGGGAAGGCTTTCAGTCTCTCACCATTGAGTACTATGCTGGCTGTGGGTTTTTCATATATGCTCTTTATCATGTTGAGGAAGTTTCCTTCAATTCCTACCTTTTGAAGTGTTTTTATCAAAAAGGGATGTTGGATTTTGTCAAATGCTTTTTCAGCATCTATTGAGATGATCAATTGATTTTTCCCTTTCGAGTTTTTAATGTGTTGTAATACATTGATTGTTTTTCTTATGTTGAACCATCCTTGCATGCCTGGAATGAACCCCACTTGGTCATGGTGTATGATTTTTTTAATGTGTCTTTGGATTCGATTTGCAAGTATTTTGTTGAGGATTTTTGCATCTATATTCATTAGGGAGATTGGCCGGTAGTTTTCCTTTTTGTAGCATCTTTGCCTGGTTTTGGTATTAGATTGATGTTAGCTTCATAAAATGAGTTAGGTAGTGTTCCATTTTTTTCAATGTTTTGAAAGAGTTTGAGTAAGATTGGTGTCAGTTCTTTCTGGAAAGTTTGGTAGAATTCCCCTGTGAAGCCATCTGGCCCTGGGCATTTATTTGTGGGAAGATTTTTGATGACTGATTGGATCTCTTTGCTTGTGATGGGTTGGTTGAGGTCTTCTATTTCTTCTCTGGTCAGTCTAGGTTGTTCATATGTTTCCAGGAAATTGTCCATTTCTTCTACATTATCCAGTTTGTTGCCATACAGTTGTTCATAATATCCTCTTATAATTTTTTTAATTTCTTCAGGATCTGCAGTTATGTCACCTTTTTCATTCATTATTTTGTTTATATGGGTCTTCTCTCTTTTTGATTTTGTCAGTCTAGCTAGGGGCTTGTCAATCTTGTTGATCTTCTCAAAGAACCAACTTTTGGTGATATTTATCCTCTCTATTGTTTTTTTGTTCTCTATGTCATTTATTTCTGCTTTAATCCTTGTTATTTCTTTTCTTGTACTTGGTTTAGGATTGGTTTGCTGTTCATTTTCTAGCTTCTTCAGTTGATCCATTAGATTCTTTGATTTTGGCTCTTTCTTCCTTTTTAATATATGCGTTTAGTGCTATAAATTTCCCCCTTAGCACTGCTTTTGCTGCATCCCATAGGTTTTGGTATGTTGTGTTCTCATTTTCATTCGTCTCTATATATTTAGCAATTTCTCTTGCTATTTCTTCTTTAACCCACTGATTGTTTAGGAGTGTGTTGTTTAACCTCCAGGTATTTGTGAATTTTCTAAGTCTCTGATGGTTATTGACTTCTAATTGTATTCCATTGTGGTCAGAGAATGTGCTTTGAATAATTTCAATCTTTTTAAATTTATTGAGGCTTGTTTTATGTCCCAGCATATGATCTATTCTGGAGAAAGTTCCGTGAGCACTAGAAAAGTATGTGTATCCTGGTGATTTGGGATGTAATGTCCTGTAGATGTCTGTTAAATCTAATTCATTTATCAGATTGTTTAGGTTTTCAATTTCCTTATTGGTCTTCTGTCTGGTTGATCTATCTATAGGAGAGAGTGATGTGTTGAAGTCTCCCACAATTATTGTGGAAACATCAATTGCTTCCTTTAGTTTTGCCAGTGTTTCTCTCATGTATTTTGTGGCACCTTGATTGGGTGCATAGACATTTACGATTGTTATTTCTTCTTGCTGAATTGCCCCTTTTATTAGTATGTAGTGGCCTTCTTTGTCTCTCAAAACATCCCTGCATTTGAAGTCTATTTTATCTGAGATTAATATTGCTACACCTGCTTTCTTTTGGCTGTAGCTTGCATGAAATATTTTTTTCCATCCTTTCACTTTCAGTTTCTTTGTGTCCCTGTGTCTAAGATGAGTCTCTTGTATGCAACATATTGATGGTTCATTTTTTTTGATCCATTCTGCGAATCTATATCTTTTAATTGGGGAGTTTAATCCATTTACATTCAACGTTAAAACCGTGAAGGCATTTCTTGAATCGGACATCTTATCCTTTGGATTATGTTTGCCATATTTTTCCCTCTCTCTATTAATATCCTTTATTGTACCCATACCGAATCTCTTTAGTACTGAACCTTTCTCCAAGTCTCTCTGTCCTGTCTTTGTTTCTCTGTCTGTAGGGCTCCCTTTAGTATCTCCAGTAGGGCAGGTCTCTTGTTAGCAAATTCTCTCAGCATTTCTTTGTCTGTGAAAAATTTAAGCTCTCCCTCAAATTTGAAGGAGAGCTTTGCTGGATAAAGTATTCTTGGCTGGAAATTCCTCTCACTCAGAATTTTAAATATATCGTGCCACTGCCTTCTTCGCCTCCATGGTGGCTGCTGAGTAGTCACTACTTAGTCTTATGCTGTTTCCTTTGTATGTGGTGAATTGCTTTTCTCTTGCTGCTTTCAGAACTTGCTCCTTCTCTTCTATGTTTGACAGTGTGATCAGTATATGTCTCGGAGTGGGTTTTTTTGGATTTATTCTATTTGGAGTTCGCTGAGCATTTATGATTTGTGTATTTATGTTGTTTAGAAGATTTGGGAAGTTTTCCCCAACAATTTCTTTGAATACTCTTCCTAGACCTTTACCCTTTTCTTCCCCTTCTGGGACACCAATGAGTCTTATATTCGGACGTTTCATATTATCTATCATATCCCTGAGGTCCATTTCGAGTTTTTCAATTTTTTTCCCCATTCTTTCTTTTATACTTTCATTTTCCATTCTGTCATCTTCCAGGTCACTGATTCGTTGTTCAACTTCCTCTAGTCTTGTACTATGAGTGTCCAGAATCTTTTTAATTTGGTCAACAGTTTCTTTAATTTCCATAAGATCATCCATTTTTTTATTTAGTCTTGCAATGTCTTCTTTATGCTCTTCTAGGGTCTTCTTGATTTCCTTCATATCCCGTACTAGGGTCTCATTGTTCATCTTTAGTTCTTTGAGTAGCTGCTCTAGGTGCTGTGTCTCTTCTGGTCTTTTGATTTGGGTGCTTGGGCTTGGGTTATCCATATCGTCTGGTTTTTTCATATGCTTTATAATTTTCTGTTGTTTTTGGCCTCGTGGCATTTGCTGAACTTGATAGGGTTCTTTTAGGGTTTGTAGACCTATTGAAGTCCTTATCTCTAATTTATCAGATCTACAGCTTCGTGGAGTACACTTTCTCTAACTAACCAGCAGGTGGCGTCCACGAGCCACCTGTTCTCCACAAGCCAGATCTCCCCTGCTTAGCCTTTTTGGTGAGTGGGGGAGTGAGTCTTGTGGGGCCCAATTGGTGTACCAAGCTTGCGTGTGTAGTTGGTGTTGCCTGCCCTGTATGTGGGGCGTGTTTCTGGGCAGTCGGGGAGGGGGGGTGGCCCTAACAATCAAATCTCCCTGATGATCCTAGAGTTTTAAAGCTGCTGCAATAGTCTAATCCTTCAGTACAGTCCTGCCACAGTTTGTCTCTGCCACTGACCCACAAGTCTTTGGTATTGGTGTATGGCTCCTGAGACTTGCACGTGGGCCCCTCTTCCAGGCCGTGCACCCCGGGTCCTCTGTTGAGGGATGACTGTGCTATGTCACAGGTGAGTGCCGTCCCCCCAGGGCAGTTCTGGGCTGCTGGGCTGTGTAGGGAGGCTCCCAGTCTGCTCAAATGATGGCTGAATGGGGCTTTGTTAATTCACACTGCTCCACCTTCCCAGCTCTGGGAGATTCAGCTGAGGTTGCAGGGAAGGCTAATGTCCACGCCCAGTTTTGTGGTGTGTGCCTGTTATTTGAAGCACTTCCGTCACACTGGGTTGTCTGTGGCAGCTCTGGGCTATGGGGCTGGCGATGGGCAGGAGTGTTTCCTGTCCACCAGGATGGTGGCTGTGAGCGGACACCCCCCTTTTCTTGGGAAGTTGTGTTGTTTAGTGAATTTTCTCAGCCACTGGATTATTGCCTTTTGTCTCAGAGCTCTCTTAGTTCTGCTCTTGACTTGACGTGCCCAAATTGAAATTTTTTGAAGCTTTCTGTATTGAGCTTCTTAGAGTAATTGTTTTAGAAAAAGCAAAAAGGATTTAAAAAAAAAAAAAAAAAAAAAAAAAAACGGCCCTCCTCAGAGATCTAATGGGTTATTGAAATGCTAATAGACAAAGCAACCAGGGCCATTAAGGAAAGGTGCACAGGGCAGAGAGATCAGCTTTGCTTCGGGATTTGCATATGCGCCTCAAGGCCTGAGCTCCGCCCTTCCCCTTTCTGTGTTCACCAGAACTCCAAAAATCCTCTGCTTTTATTTTGGAGTTTTCCGTGTTGTTTTTTTTCTATGCCTGTCTCCTCTCTGCTGGGCTGGCTGCTCTCAGAGTCTCTGGTGTCTGGTCTCAGTCTATCTATGGTTGGAGTTTGAATCAGTAGAATGAGTTTTCTATAAGAGCAGCCACTGCAGTTCTCCCTTCTCCTTCCCGGAGCTGACAGCCCCTCCTCCCCCGGGACTGAGCCTGGCAGGGAGGGGCGCGAGTCCTCTGGCCGCAAAAACTTACAGATTTCGCTGATCTCAGCAGTTCCACGTTTTCATGAGTGTTGTATGAAGTATGCCCAAAGACAGATTGCTCTGTGGTGTCCAGTCCACGCAGTTCCTGGCTTTTTACCTACTTTCCTGGAGGAGTAACTAAAACTTACAGCTCACCAGTCTGCCCCACATCTACTCTTATCTTGAAGTTTTTGAAGAGGACCGCTTTTGATTTTTTTAAAAGCTACAGTAGGCTTTTTGGTGATGCATGCTGAAGTATATAGAGGTGAAATGTCATGGTGTCTCTCATTTACTTTAAAATGGTTCAGCAAAATGTAATATAAAATATATATAAATATATAAATATATTTATAATATATAAACATATAATATATAAATATAAATATATAAATAAAAGTATATAGCACAAAATATTAGCAGTTGCTGACTCTTAAGTCTGGTTCTAAACCCTGGTGCACACATTAAAGTTACCTGGGGAGATGTTAAAAATTCCTATGTTCTGGCTACACCACAGACTAATTAAAGCAGAATCTCTTGAAGTGCGTCCCAGGCATCAGGATTTTTTTAAAGCCTCCTGCCCCCAAGCTGAGTCCAGTAGGGGCTTCTTGTATGAGTCTTTCTACTCTTCTGGATATTTGGGGGGGGGGAAATCACATGCAAAAATAAATTTTAAGGTCAGTAAAAGTTATTGCAAAGCAGACCCTCTATGCCTTCCCTCTGCCACTAGGAGGAAACCCTACACTGCTGTGCAGCCTCTGCTGGGCCCAGCGTCCCTCAGCAGCCCCCTCCCTGCAGACGACGTGTCCCTGTCACATAGCTTGTCACTCAGGCTCCACCAAGGCCGAGGCCGGACTGGGGCCAGCACCTGCCCTCCCCCAGATGTGCCAGTCATCAGCTTTGTTCTCTCTTTCCCTGCTGCAGGCCTCCACAATTCTCTGCCCCAGGAGGACCCCTCTAGCCCACATTCATCCCTTTCTCTTGCCTTCACACAGTTTCAGCAACAAGGGTTCTGTCTCTCATTTCTCACTTCCTCCCAGCCTGTCAGAAGCAGACCATCTACTGATGTGCATCCACTCTCGGGCTCTGACTGTGACCTCGATACCCGAACACTTGGGCCCTCAGAAGGCAGCATGGGCAGTGGTTAGGAGCATGAATTCCGGGGTCAGATGGCCTGAGCTCCAATTCTTTCTAGCTGTGGGACCTTGGGCAAGATGCATAACTGTTCCGTGGCTCAGTCTCCTCATCTGCAAAATGGGGTTAATGATAACAGTAGCTACTTCAAGGGTTATTGTAAAAATTCAATTAGTCAATTTAATGTAAAGCACTTAAAATAGTGCCTGGCACAAGAGTAAGTGTTCATTAAATGTGAGTCCAAGTAGAGGATGGCTATGAAAATCCCTTTGTTAAATGGCTGGGCATTCTACTCATGTATTAGTTTTAAACTTTTTATTATGAAAAATATCAAGCATACAGAAAAGTAGGATAGCAAAAGTATAATAAACACCCATTTATCCACTATATTGATGCAATAATTTTTAATATTTTGCCATATTTTTCATCTATATATGTATTTTGGGGGGTGATGACTCATTTTCTAGTAAATTACTGACATCCTGACACTTCACCACTAAATCCTCAGCATGCAGAGCCCAAAACAAGGCCATTCACCTATATCACCATCATACCATTATCACAACCTGAGAAAAATCAGCAATACTTCCCCAATACCATCTAATGCTCATTTCACATTCAAATTGTCCCTAATACCCTACAAATGTCTTTTAGGGCTGTTTTTCTCAAACCACGTACCTATCAAGGACCAAGCATTGCATTTGTTTGTTATTTCTCTTAAATCTCTGAATCTAGAATAAACTATTTGTGTTGTAGTTATTCATGTTAGGATCAGCACCCCCTTCATCCCTCTCCTCTAATGAAAGCCATCAGAAGAGATTTTTGCTTTAAACAGGGACAGCTTATTCATTCCCCCAAAAAGACCTCCTGGCAGGAGTGCCACCTCTCCCCACAACATGAAGTACTCACCCTGAGATCAAGTGGGCTCTATCCTTCAGGGATCAGCCCCACTCATGAAGAACAACCCTGCATCTTTGGGCAAAGGTGTCCATCCTTCCTCTGGAACTATCTCTTACCCAAAGAGGTAAGCCTGGCACTAGTTCTGGAATTCCTTTCCATCTCTGAAGAGAGGGCTTGAAGCACGGTATAAGCAAGGGCAAGTACCTGGCTTGGAGCTCCAGGGAGCATTGCTTTCCTGACACCAGGAAGGTCCCAGGCAGATTGAGGTTGGAGCTTTCCTTTAGCTGGATGGAGGGGGAAAGGGACTTGGTGAGGCCTATGACAGAATCCCAGCCCTTTACACACATGCACACACAGACTTGGGATCAAAGCTAGAACTTTGTTCTTCCCAACATCAAGGCCCCACTCCAGGTCCCCATTTTCCACCTCCTGGTGCTCACCTCCATGCCATCTACATCAATGCGTGCCCGAACACTGAACTTCTGACCAAGGAGCCGCAGCCTGGGTACGCAATAAAGGAGGCGGTTGTTGAGCTAGGAAGGAAAAGGTTTGGGATATATGTGCAGAGGAGCTAGTGGAGTGGTCCAGCTCCCTGCCCTTATGAAGTCCTGAAGTTTTATTGCTGGGTACCCAGATTGGTTACAGGGGTCACAAGGATAGAGTCTAGGCATGGGAGTCACTTCCTAGCTCTGTGACCTTGGACAAGTCACTTCTCTCTAAGTCTTAGTTACTGCACCTGTAAAGCAGAGAAAAAAATTCCGTGTGTGTGTGTGTGTGTGTGTGTGTGTGTGTGTGTAGTGAAGATATGAGTTAACAGGAAATAATTGTTAGCATGAGGTATGGTCTTGAGTCAGTAGGGGGAGGGCAGGCACGGCTCACTCACAGTCCCACACCTGGCACTTACTAGTATGAGGTATCGGTCTTGAGTGGTCCCATTCTTTGCTGACAGCTTAAGGATGTGGCCTTCTTTTATGAGCTCTTTGGTGGGGCTGACAATGTCCTCCTCACCCCCTAGCAGCTCATATACCTTCAGCAGCTTGTGCATTCGCTCCTGGCAGGAAACAGTGAGCAAAAGGCAGGGCTTGCGGTGCCAGCCTCCCCTCAGATGCCCACAAGGCACAAAGTCCCCCAGGACAGAGACACCACAGGTGGGTGGCCAAGGAAGGGCAGGTGTTAGAAGTGCCACTTACCATTTTGCGGATGGCAGCATTGGAGTGCTCTGCTGCTGTGGCTATCAGCTCCAGAGACTCTGTGGGCATAGAGAAGTGAGGTCAGATAGGAGATGGGCAGAGAAGAGGCTTTTGGGGGCTTCTTTCTTCTCTAAATACATCATCTTGCCCTGACCACATCCTCCCCATCCCAGAAAGCACCAGCCTCAAAGATATTCATAGCCACATCATTTATAATCAGGAACTGTCCCAATTAATGCCATAATATCAGAATAGTATATGGAATAGTTGGCAGCCAATAAAATCTATGTTTACCAATATTATTATTAATAACAACAACAATACTAGTTACATGTGTAACTGGAAGGAAACATGCCATATTTTGAGTAACAAGTTGTCTATGGATGGTAGGACTATGGGTGATTTTTATTGTCTTCTTTAGGATTTTCTATATTTCCATATTTTTGACAAAGAACATGTATTATTTTTATCAGAAAAAAATACAGAAAAAAGAAACAAAGAGATGACACTATTCTTTGTCTCAGTAATCCTGAATATAGGAATCTACGCTAAGCAAATACACATTCTGTACACATTCACTGCAGCGGTGTTTACAACAGTGTCAAACAGGAAACAAAATATTCAACTGTCTAGGGATTCAGCTAAATAAATTATGGTGCAGTCATACAATGGAATATTAACCTTTACAAATGATGCTTATGTGGGGATTTTAATGATATGGGAAACATTTGAGGTATTTTAAGAAAAAAAGGCTACAAACTTGTATATATAGTATGATCTCAGCTTTACAAATATACATGTATAAAAAAGATCAGGAATAATATATGTCAAAATGTTCATTGTGGCATATTTGAAAGTGGCTAAAATGGGAAAGTTTAGGTTGTATATATGTTACCAGAATAAAAATGTTTAAAAACTATAAAACTGTACATCACAAATGTAAACTATGGACTATAGTCAATAGCGTAATTATAATCATATTGGTTCATCAATTGTAACAAAGTTACAATACTAATGCAAAATGTTAATAATAGGGAAAACTGTGAGTGTGAGGAGGGGGTATCTGGGAACTGTACACTTCTATGTGATTTTCCTGTAAACCTACAGCTTCTCTTTAAAAAAAAATCATATTTGTTCTCTGGGGGCTCAGATCACAGGTGATTTTTTTCCCCTAATTCTTTACTCTTTTCTGTAATTCCCGTTTTTTCTATAGTGACCTGGCATTCTCAGGGAAAAAAAAAATAAGTGCCTAAATATTCCCCTACACTAACAAATCCTGCCCATGCTTAAGGCCCAGCCACAGCTACACTGCAAGCCACTCTGTTTATATGGTGCTGGATTTGCCCACTCACTAAACATGCCTGGAATGGAGGAGCACAAGTGCTTCTGAAGATGGTCCTTATGGTTTGCAAACTAAGTCTTGTTTTCCTACAAGGCTTCTCTCCATAGCCAAATCTTGGTGCTCAAGAAGATCAGTGGCTCCTGTCCCAGCTCAGGCCTAAACATGCCTTTCAGATGCCAGGCTCCAATCTCCAACTTCTCTTCCACCCTGGCTGCCAGAGGGTGTTTTTTCACACACAGCTTGCTATCACTCTTCTGCTCAAATCTGTCAGTGGTTCCCCTGTGCCCACAAAGTAAAGACCCCACCCCTTGGACTGTCATTCAAAGCCCTGTGATCTGGCTTCTGCTGAGCAGTCCAGCTTCCTCCTCTTGCACCTAAACATGTTTTGTCTTGCTTCAACTGGCAGACTTCCACTCGATCTTCTGGATTCAGCTTACCTTCTCCAGGAAGCCTGCCCTCAGTTCCCAGGTTTCCTATATTCCCCTTTGTTGCTCCCCTGTCCCACTAAATTGGGACATACAGTGTGCTCACAGGACATTTATATACCTATATTTGTATCCCTTAGTAGAAAAAGAGCTCCTTAAGGACAGGGCCAATGACCCACCACCTTCCAGGGCTTGCCCAACAAATGCTTTGCATAAATTAGCTCCTTCAATCCTTTTGACAACCCTGAAAGGTAGACATGATTGTCCCATTTTACCAATGAAGAAACTGAGACTCAGAGAGGGGAGGTGGCCAGCCCTAGGTTGTCTAGTTGGGAGATGGCAGAATTAGCATAAGAGCTGGGGCTGGTCACCCAGCTGCCCTTTCTCCTACACTTTCTCCATCTCCCCCAGACCCCAGGGTGGGGGGCATGCTGGGTAGTGGAGGTAGGGGTACCTAAGAAAGGGGACAGGAAGCAGACAGGAAGAGGACTCTGACAAGCTGTGGGCACACATGCTCAGGTCTGTATAGGCCACTGGGCTCGGACTACAGGCCTAGCTGTGCAGAGCTCTGTCTGGAGAGGTCTTATGTGAGGTACAGTGTTATTTCCAGTTCAGTGTGTGCAGGCTGTCTGGGTTCAGTGTGGGGATCTCAGTCCACAATTTCATTCGGGGGTTCAAGCTAGGGAGTGCAGTATAGGGGCTTGGTCAGGAAGTGTTATGGCCCCTGGTGTAGGCTGGCAGTCCTGAGATGCTGTAGTTCAGTCTTGGGCTCAGCACAGGTGGCTCAGGCCAGGAGTTCTAGCTAGCCTGATCTGGGGAGCTCAGTCTAGGGTCCAGGCTCTAGAGTTCAGTCTGGGAGGTAAAAAATGGGCGAGTCAGTCTGAGGAACCAGAGAAATGATTCAGTGGGGCTCAGACGCAGAAGCACTTTCTGGGGCTCAGCCTGGGGATTTTAGTCTGAGGGGCAAAAAATAGGGAGCTCAGCTTAGGATCTGGGTGGGCACATCTCAGCTGGCTCTCATTCAGAGATTCACATTCTGAGCAGCTCAGAAAACCAGACCGGGAAGTTCTTTCTTGGGGGTTTCATCTTTGGGCTCAGTGTGGGGAGCTCAGCCTAGGGAGTCTCTTTTAGGGGGGCTCAGTCTGCCAAGCTCAGGCTCTGAGGTTCATTCTGGGGTGTCAGATGGGATTGGGATTGGTACAGAACAGGTATCTAAATTTGGTGAGCTTAATCTGAGGGCTGATTTTGGGGGGAATTAAGTATGAAGGAGGTCAGCCAGGGCAGTCAGTAAGACTAAGAACAGCTGAAAGTTATTGCACCTTTGCTAAGTGCCAGGTACTGTGAAAAGCTTTACCTGGATTATCTCCTTTATCTTCACAATAACCTTATGAGGTAGGTATCATTATCATTACCACTCTACACAGGAGAAAACTGAGGCTGAGAGCCTGAACAGCTTTTCCAAGGATACATTGTTGATAAAAGGGACTCTATCTGGAGTAATGAAAATGTTCTAAAATTAATTGTGGCAAAGAATGCACAACTATTTTATGATACAGTGAGCCACTGATTATATATTTTGGATGGATTATATAGTGTGTGAATATATCTCAATAAAATTGTATTCAAAAAGTGGGGGTGGGGGTGGGGGGATCTCTATCTGGGGCCAAGTCTAGGGAGCTTACACTGACAGCTCACCTTGGGGGTCCAGTCCAGGGAGGTCATTTGGGGAATTTCAGTCTGGGGATAGCATTCTGGGGATTGAATCTGGAAGCAAAATTGCAGGACTCAGTCCTGGGAGCTCAACGTGAACATGTGACTCTGTGGAGTTTTGAGTGGAGAGATGGTACAGTAGGTCCCTTCTGGGGATCCCAGTATGAAGGCTATAACTCTGTGGTGGCGAGGCACCCTTCTTGGGTCTCATTGTGAGGCCCAGTCTGCAGAGTGCAGTCTGCTAGACTCAGCCTGGGTATCTCAATCCACAAATTCAAGTCTGGGAGGTAGCAAATAGGGGGCTCAGTTTGGGGGTCAGTCAGGGAGTTGAGATTGGGAAGATCATACTTGTAGCCTTTGCCTGGGCGGCTTAATTTGAGGGACAACTTAAGGCATGAGTCTGGGGGCTCAGCAAAGACTGAATCTTGGGGATAGAAAATAGGGGTCTTCAATCTGGGTGACTTGGGCTAGGAAGAACAAACTCGGGAATTTCAGTTTGGAACTCAGTCTTGGAGCTAAGTTTGGACAGCTCAATCTCAAGGTTGAACTGGAATTGACACTGGAGAATTCTGGGAATCCAGTGTGAGGGCTCAGTGGGGTCTTTGGGATGGATCTAGAGATCAGTCTTTTGGGCTCAGCTGGAAATTTCAGTCTGAACGGTGATCAGTTGGGAAATATCCATTCTATAGAATGGTGAATGAGATCAGACTGGGAAGCTCTTTTGGGGGAATCTCACACTGGGAGATCAGGCTGAGTGCTCTGACTGAAAACTCACTCTCAGGGCTCAGGGTGGGGATAGCATTTTGGAGGACCCAGACTGGGGATCTTAGTTTGGGTAAACCAGCGCAGAGATCTATAACTGGGCCCTCAGACTGGGTTCAGTTTGAGGGCTCTCAGGTTGGGAATGTCAGTTCATGGGGCTCATCAGTCTGAAAAGCTCTTTGTAGAGGTTTAGGTCATACATCCTGATACCTCAGCGAGGGCTCAGTCTGGGGGAGGAATGGGGTACTTAGTCTGCAGATGTCAATTTGTAGAGCTCAGCTATCAAGCTTTCTAGGGCTGCTGCTCTTTCTAGGGGCCTAGGCTTGATAGCAAACTGTCCCATCTGGTGGAGGGAAGGGGCTCAGTTTGGGAAATCTTAACAGGAGTGGAAAAAACTGTCTACTCCTCCTTGTGGCTTCCAGAGCCCCTCGCTTTCCCAGTTTTCCTCCTACCTTCAGGGCCACTCCTTCTAAGTATCCTTTGCTGATTCCCCGTCCCTGGGCTTTGTCATGGGCCCCCTTTTCTTCTCCATTTACACTGACTGTCTTGGTGATCTTGGCCAGCCCCATGGCTTTGAATACTGTCTATATGCCAGTGATATCAAAATCTCTCTCCCTGGAATTCCAGACTCATCTAACTACCTAACTGGCAGCTCATTTTGAACATGTCCAAAATCAAACTCCCAAGCTCATGTCAGTAACCATCACCACTAGCCAAACATCTAGGAGTCATTCTTGACTGTTTCTCACAAGCCCCACACCCACTCCACCCTAGTCCTTTCAGTGCTACTTCCAAATATAATATATCCTGTGTCCAACCATTTCTCACCACTTCCATTGCTACTATCCTTGTCCAAGCCAACTTCTCTCACTTGGATTATTGCAAAAGCCTTTCAACCAGTCTCTTGGCTCCCTTTCTTGCTCTCTGTGTAATCCCAGTCAAAACCTTCTCATGCTTTCCCACTGCACTCAGAACAAAATCCACCTCCTTATCTTGGCCTTCAAAGTCTTGCTTCTTTTTCCAACTCCTCTTCTACCATTCTACCCTCACTTGCCATGATTGGGTCACACTGGCCCTCTTGTTGGTCCACAGATATGCAAGCTGATCCCCTGACCCCGACTTAGAGACTCTGCACCTGCTTTTGCCTCTAATGGAATGTGCTCCTCCCCAGTCAGCATGTGGCTACCTTCTTGTTATTCAGGCTTGACTCAAATGTCTTCTATTCAGAGAGGCCACCCAATCTAAAGTAGGCCCCAGTCACTGTCACATCACCTTCTTCTAATTCTCTGGATTACACTTAGCACCTATCTACTATTTTCTTGTGTGTTTATTACTTTTGTTTATTGTCTGTCACCCCCACTAGAACATAAACTCCCTGAGATCAAGGGCCTTTTCCTTGTCCGTCTTGTTCCCCTTATTACCAGTGCCTACAACAATGGACAGAACATTGAAGTGCTCAGTAAATAGTTGTTAGTTAATGAATGAATGAATGGAAATAATTTGAGGGAAAGTAGAATTAGAATCTGGTGGGCTCTATCTGGGGCTGTGACCCTGTGGGGGTGGGGCTCATACTGGAGGAAATTAGAATGAAACACTTTTCAAGTGGTTCAACGTGTAAGGACTCAGTCTGGGGAGGGGTTATCTGAGCCTAGAGATCCAAATATGGGAAGTAGAAAATAAAGGGGTCCAGTCTAGGGTGCTTAGTTCTGGAGAGCTGATTCTGTGGGGCTCTAACCAGACTTGGAAGTTCTTTTGGGAGGTTCATTCTGGGTAGTGGCTGCAGGACACAGAGTAGAGCTCTAAATCTAGAGGACAGAAAATCAGGGGCTTGACTAGATAGGAGTCTTTCTAGGGAGCTCAACCATGGAGATTCAGTGAGAAGGAGGGGCGAGCCATGGATCTCACCTGATAGCTCAGTCTATGCAACTCAGTTCCTGGGGTTCAGGTTCAATTTCATTATGGACTTTGTATAACTTCATTCAGGGTCCAGTCTGGTTGTCAGCCTTGGGGCCTCAGCTTAGGAAATGGGTTGCTTCCTTTGGGGAGATCATTCTGGACATGCCCCTCAGACTGTGAGGTTCCAGCTGGGAAATTCACACTGGGGGACTCCTTCTGAATGTTCTGTCTGGGCGCTCAGGCAGGGATCTCACCTGGTGTTCATTCTAGGGTCTACTCCAGAACCTCAATGTGGGCTTTCAGATTAGAGACCCTGTTTTGCGATCTCAATCAGGTGGCTCAGGACAGGAATTTCAGTCAGGGTCTTATCCTGTGAATTAAGTTTTGGGGCCCTGAATCAGAGGTTCTGCTTAGGGCAATCAGCGTGTGGCTCATGGTGGAGGGTGGAGCAGGGCTTGGGTGCACACACTCACTTTGGGTGTCTTTGCTGTCTGGGGAGCCATGGGGCAGCTTTAACAGATAGTCCTTGAGAAGCAGCTCATAGCAGGGGATGCGCTGCACAGGCTCCAGCATGTGGTGCTGCAATATCAGGTTGCCACAGGCTTCTTCCTTCTGTGATAGGCAGAGGCAGGAGGGGCTCAGGTCTGGCTACAGAGCCCCCACCAGGTCCCTGCAGACCTCTCTTCCCCCAGGTTGCCTCATCCAGCTTTTCCACTTACCTGCACTTCATGGATGATGACTTTAAACTGGGTGGAATGCTCTGTCCAGGTGTTGACCAGCTCCATGGCCCAGTCAGAGTTCTTCACATACTCGCCATACATCTTGAGGAAGGGTGCCAGCTTCTGCAGGATGTCTCCAATGCGTGGGTAGTGGTCCCTGGAGTGATGTGGTCTGATTGCTCTTTAGAAAGATGCTTCTGGTAGATGGGGTTGAATCTAAAGATTTCATTGGGAGAGGAGAGCCAGGAGGTCAGGAGACTGTCTATAAAACCCACCCAACCCAAGACTGGGTTAGGTCTATTTGTCTGGATTCCCAGTGTCCCATTCTCACTTCTATCAGTAACAACAGCTCACATTTATTGAGCACTTATTATATATCAGGTAGTGTTCTAAGCTCTCTATAGTATCAACTAATTTAATCCTTAAAACAACCCTACAAGGTAGACTATTATTATTTTTCCCATTTCATAGAAGAGCAAAGGCACTACAACTTAAGAAACTTGTTCAGTGTCACAAAGCTAGCGAGTAGCACAGCTGGAATTTGAACCCAACCAATTTGGCTACTGAGCTCACACTCTTAAGGGCTATGCTATTGTAATTGTCTGAGTCCTGGTCTATGTTCCACATTAGATTGGGAGGGCTAGAAGGCAAAGCTTGGGCCTGATTCCTTTTGCAAAAGGTGATAAGAGGAGAGGGCAGGCAGGAATGAACCCTGTGCACACATCTGGGCCTAGGCCCAGTGGGCAAGTGGACAGGAAGGTGGGCAGACTAGGCCTGGGGCCCCTCACCATTCTTCCATGCACTTCTCTAGCTCTGGCAGCAGGAACTGCTGATGGAAGCAGTAGATGGAGCAGATGTTAGAGAAGAAGCCATGGACAGCATCGGCCGGAAAGGAACTGCGATTCTGAGCTTCTTCCAGGAGCCGGGCACAGAATACCTGTTGTGCAGGGCAGGAGTGCTCAGCCTAGCTGGACCTGGGTTTGGCTGGGGAACAGTGGCTTGCAGGTGAGAGAAGCTTTGTGGAGCTTTGGAATCAGCGCTGCTCTTGAGATTTAGGAGAGAGGGTTATGTTATATATGGGGTTGGATTTCTGGTTGTTAAGATTAAGACCTGGATTAAGACCTGGAGTGAGGCATTGGAACAATGAAAAGTCAGGATCAGGTCAAGGTCAGAATTAAGATTCAGGGGCAGAGAGAAAGTTGGAATTAGATCCATTTATTTAACAAATATTTTTGAGTGCCTACTGTCTGCCAGGCACTGTCTTAGAGGTTGGACAGAGCAGTGAACAAAGCAGACAAAAATATCTGCCCTCAGAGAACTGATATTCTAGTGCATTTGGGGTCAGGAATTGGGTCATGGTTAGAATGAGATTCAGGGTCTGATTCACAGACAGGTGTAAATTCAGGATTTGGGTTAAAGTCAACAGTAGGGTCAGAATCACAGTCAGAGCTGATACACGAGCCCAGGCTTAGGAATGAGGGTTGGTATGAGTATCAAGCTTAGGGTCATAATCAGTATTGGCCCCAGGGCCAGGATGGGGCTCAAGGTCAGAGAAGGGCCTTACCACCTCTAGATTCTGATCACAATGGTGCGGTTGAGCTCAGGCCCTACCAAATCCTCCTTGGAACCTACCTCCCCAGTCCTGGGGCCCCAGGGCCCTTGAGGAGCCATTCACCTGATCCAGAAGATGGAGTCTAGAAACATAGGCCTTCTCAGTTTGCAGGAGCTCACTGGCAATGTGGAACACCTTCTGTTGCACGGTCAGCTGGAAAGGAGAAGAGGTAACCCCTGATCCATCATCTTCCACCCTAATACAAGCGCTGACCTCTAAGAGTTCTCTGAAAAGTTCAAATGTTACTCCATACATAATGCCATCCCAAAATAGCCCTAACCTCCATCTCTAGACCCATAAGTCTCCCCAGCTTCATCTCTGACTCCCCAGTGTATCATAAGGCCCACCTCTCAATAATGACGACACGCACACCCTCACTCAGCCACTCATTCACCCATTCATTTGTTCTCTCTATTCATTCAGCATAGTGCAATGGTTAAGACTGTGGACTGGGAAATCAGTCTTCCTGGGTTCAAATCCTAGCTTTGCCATTCTACTAGCTTGTAAAAAACTGTTTAACTGCTCTGCATTTAAGTCTCCTCATCTATAAATAGGATAATAATAGGACTTAAGTCCATCTGTCGTTGTGAAAAATGGTTTAATACAAATAAAACATAAATTACAGGGAGGGGGTAGAGAATTAAAAGAAAACATAAACTACAGATTAAGCACTCTATAAATGTTAGCTATTTATTCACCCACTTAGTTCATTGTCAGCAAAGGCCTGCTGAGTACCTTGGGCGTGAGGAAAAAAAAAGTATGAAAATGTATAAAATGCACTTCCTGTTGGCCCAATTTCCCATTAGATATATATTTGCTCAGTACCTGCCATCCCAGCAGTCCCTGGCCTCAGCTCCCACACTTGAGCTTGATTCTAGAGGAGCAGGTATTCTGGTTGAGACCTAACTCAAGTACAAAGATGCCTTCTAAAGAAATAGTGGGCTGCCAGTGCAAGAAAGGGATCTCTACTGCCAGGCTGGCCTCAGCTGGCCCTGTGGGGCTCTAATTCTTGAGCTCCTCTGCCAGCTGTCAGAAAGTCTCTCATTATGCCCCAATTTACAAATAAGGAAACTGAGGCTTCTAGTTTGGGAGTGAAGAGAGAAGAAACTTGATCAGTGTTACATAGCTACTGTGTCATGGGACTTTGCACTGGAATAGGACTTTAGAGATCCCTAACCAATTTGCCCATCATCAAGACAGAAAACCTGAGGTCCAGCTAATGGTAGGACAATCACCACAGTTGGCATCTGAAACTGTGTACAGTCAGTTTGGTAGTCACAGTGATGGGGGGTGGGGAGTGAGGGTTTGCTGCTGGTATTTAGTACCAGGGGACCAGGGAAGTTAAATGTCCAAAATGGAAACAATGCCCAGTTATGGGAAATACTGAGCTAGGGGAAGAACCAAGCATAAAAGCTAGGCTCCTGATTTCTCCATATGGTCCTGCTTCTCAGTGAATGTGGGTCAGTACCTCCACAGACTCCTGTCTCTGCATGGGGGGCACTGGGATTTCTCTGTCCTTCTCCTCATCCTCCTCTTCCTCGTCCTCCTCCTCCAGGTCACTGTCAACCTCCTGGGAGCCGGGCCAGAGGGGGTTGGCCAAATCAACAGGCACACTGGCCAGGGCAGGGGGCCTGGGGCAGAGGCTATGGCTGGTGGGCCCATCATCACTGACAAAGCAGGTTTCCTTGCTGTTGGATGGCAAGCTGATGCTGTCAATTCCGCTGTCCCGGTTGGGCACCTTCTCGCCGTCCTGGGGCCCAGGGGCCAACAGGAAGCAGGAGGCCTCACCCTCTGGGAGCTGGGGCACTGGTGGCTGCGGGGGTGGTGGTGGCAACATGGCTGGCTCTGTGTGACCTGGGTTGGGGCCAGGGGTTGGCCTATCCGAGGTGGCAATCACAGGCTCTCTGAGGTGGGTGGCAGACACATATGAGGGCAGGGTGTGAGCTTGACTGAGAGGCCTCTCCTGCAGATCCCTTCCTGTCCCAGGCCCACCCTCCTCACCACTGGGTCCCCTGGAGACCAGACTCACCTCTCAAACTTCTCAATCAGTGAGGATACTGCTGCAGAACTGGGGCTGGCCTCCATCCTGGGGGCTAGGCCCTTGGCCACTCAGGGATCTGCAGGCAGTGGGCATGATGGTGGAGGGGGGATGGGCTCAGGTGGGGGGGGGGCATCCGGGGCATCTGCAAGTAGCTGGGCTTTGGGGGGACTGGAGAGATGGATGGGAAAGAGAGAGAGGGGAGACTTCAATGAGCTAGGTTTGGAGATGGCTGTCACAGCCAGGTCACAACCCCCTCTACAAATCCCCAATCTGCACTTTGCCAGAGGTGGGAATGGAGCAGACCTGAGGTGAGATTCCAGTGTGCACCCATTAGTCCTAGGCCACAGCCCTCTGCCCCCAAGCCCATGGTGCTTCCCTGTCCTTCTAACAAGCCCTATCCTCTGCCACTGGTCAACCTTTCCCCTTCCTCTGTCCCCTCTGCTGTCTGTGCCATTCCCTGGGCCACTGTCCTCTCCTCTCTGAAACCACTTACCTTGTGGCTTTGGACCTGGTGCCTGTTTCAGTGGTGAAGGACGCTGGTTGGGAGTTTCACTCAGGAGGCCTGGGTCTGAGCGAAGTCGTTGGGGGCCTTCTGGATGAAGCTCAAGGCTCTGGCCAGGGTCAAGGGACAAACTTTTAACCAGGATCCAGTTTCCCTGGTGCAGCCCTGCAGAAAGGGAGAAAATGGGTGTGAAGTGACTGACATCACCCCAAAAGGGACTGGGGAGTTACATGTCTTAGCAGGTATCGGGGGTGTTGGGTTTTCCTGAGCCCCTTTCCTGGCCACACTGCTTTTCTGAGAGGCCCCCTGCTCCAGCCCTCAAACGGGGGGCCAGATCTAAGGCTGTGGCAGGCTTCGTTTTCATAAATAGATGAGAATTCTTTGTGATTAATACACTGATTCCATGTATGTCAACAGGCATCATTACTAAGGAGTTTAACCATGCTGGAGACGAGAATGAGTACCTTAAAGTTTGTGTACATGTTTGCAGTCCTTGTTTACAAAGCCACAATAGACGCTGAGCATAAACCATTTTTTTAAGGCCCCAAGGATATATGGACTTTCTTGGTTACAATTTTGTACAGCTGAATATCCTTGAAAATGATGAAACTGTATTTTATGAGTTTTGTGTTGTAAAATCCCAGCTTCTCACTAGTCTGTTGTACCCTCCTGTACTTCAGTACCCACCCACATCCCTACACACCCAGCGCCCAGAGTTCAGGTGCTGAGATTGACTGGCAGGGTGTCATGGGAACAACTTTAAAACAGTGGATAAAAAATTCAGAAAAATGGAGGCCTTTTTGCACTATCAGCCCCTCTTCCCTCTCTGTGGGCCTCCTAAATCCACCTGTGTCTTTGGTCCTGGGGGAGATGATGGTCACATTTGGGAGAGAAGACTCAGCCTGGGAGGCAGTGAGGGAGCCCCTAGGGATAACATGACCTGAGGAAAAGAGTGCTGAGTGTGCACCCATTAGCCCCAGGCCATAGTTCTCTGCCCCCCAGCTGGGAAACGCTTGTCCCTCCAGACCATGGTGCTTCCCTGTCTTTCTAACAAGCCTGCTCCTCTGCCACTGACATGTAGTCCTGGATGGGTATGGGGCTGTTGGAGGTGTCTCAGATAATAGAGAAGTCAGGTGGGGCCAGAGAAGAGAGGAAAAAGCCTTAGGTGCCAGGCTGAGGAGCTGGACATCCATCCTGTGGGCAGAAGGGAGCCATGAAAAATCCTGTGTAGGGGAAGGATGCAGTGCAAATAGGTGTAAGGATGCCAGAGTGAGTGGTAGTCAAGAGCTCCGGAAGGCACCACCAGCACAAGGTGTCAGTTATGTGGTGCCACAGTCACATGGCCTCTCACGCATGGCCACACAGGGTCACACAATCTCATATATGACCAAAACTAAATGAACTCGCTCAGTCACAAAGACATACAGAATAATTTCACAGTTAGCTCAATGGTGGGGCCACACAAATTCATGCACTCAATCACATGCCATCACACTCCTGAAAACCTGGTCATACACAGTTGCAAAGACCCACAGTCACAACCTCACCTATTACACACAGCCACACAGTATCATGCACTCCTGCAAACACGGTCATGCACAGTCACAAAGACTCATAGTCACACAATGTCAATTATATCATTTCACATACAGCCTCATACAACAATCACCCAACCACATAGCATCATACACCCCTCAGACATGGTTCCACTGAGTCACAGAGATATACAGTGCCATTTACACTGTGTCTAACAATTGCAGGGCCACAGAGTGTCAGACACATCGTAATATACTTTCACACACCTGAAAACATGGTTACACGCAGTCACAAAGACTAGAGTCACACAGGGTCAATTATAGCATTTCATATACAACCACACACAATGACAAAGCAGCACAAAGTAACACACCACCACATACACAGAAACACAAACACATAATCACAGACACATGGCGTAATTTATTTTGTCGCACTCATGAAACAAACATGTTCACGGTGTCCCTGAGTCTTAGCTACAGATGCAGGCACATGAATACACACAATGACACCTGCCCTCTTCTGGTCTAAATGGTCACAGAGTCACATGTGGCCTCTGTTGCAAAAACATACGGTGTCCTCAAACACAGCTACAAAACACACCCTCCTTTACAGGGTCATACAGGCACAGAGTCACAGGGGATTTCAGGTCTCCCCATCTTGGAGGGAAGGAGCAGCTCAACCCACATAGTTCCAGCAGCCCCCCTGAGACCCTGTCCCCACCCTGGCCACAGTCCAGCCAGGCAGGTCCCAGAGGACTAAGGTCATGATTCCCTCCCAGCCTTGAGGGAACAAGGTGCCCCAGGCCCAGGCCAAGCAACCTTTTGCCCACCCTGTACCTTGCTTTGGGGGCAGTTTCCAAACTTCCTTTCTGACCTGAGCAGGCAGGCCCCAGCCAGGAGGTAGGAGGTGTTCCTCTCAGCTCAGCTGGGCAGCTTACCCTGCCCTGCTTACCACATCCTAGCCTGGTCCTGCCCTCCCCTCCCCCTGGGCGTGGGGTTGAGGAGGATTAATCACCTGGAGGACGGCACATGCAGAGACATAGTTTGAGATACGCAGCCAGAGAAACTGAGACAGAGTAGCTGACAGGGCCAGAGATCCAGTGAGCAAATCCAGGCACCCCATTGTACAGCGATCACCCACCACCCACTCCCACTTGCTTCAAAGATACACACATAGTGCCCAGAGTTCCAGGCGCCTCTTGTCTGTCTCTTTAGACCTGGCCCATTTCCACAACCCAAAGCAGGCAGGCTTTGCCAAGTAAGCCCTCCCCATCCAATATGTAGCAGGGCAGTAGGGTCCCTAGTTGGGGCTTCTCTCCCATTGCTCTGCTGACTGTTCTGGGGGTGGAGGTCACCTTGCCCTAGCCCCATCTCTAGTCCCTCCTCCTCGACCTCACCCAGGAGCCCACGGACGGGCCTGCTTCTCCTTTCTCTCTGCCTTCTTGCAGGCAGCCCTGAAGAATGGGAGGCTGAATGAAACTCAAATATTCTGGAACACTCTGGAGACCCAGGTGAGCAGGGCAGGGATTGATGGATCAGTTTCTAATAAGGAGATGAAGGCAGAGAGAGGGGCAATGACTTGCTTGAGGTCACACAGCAAATCAGTGGTAGACTTTTAGGCACTAGCTGGTCCTAGACTGGACTTCTTTCTTAAGCCTGCTCTCCAAGGGGATGCTGGAAAAGAGGGAGACCAGGAGGGGCAGGGGTGCACCCCAGTGTTTCAGAAATTCATGAACTGCAATGTAGCTAGTGCACTCCCAACCCCCATCTAGAGGGACATGAACAATAGGGCTCTAGTTCAGAAACATAGCCGTGGCCAAGAACCAGGCTAGGTTCTACTGAGGGGAAGAAGGTTCAAGATCCCTCCCTCAAGGCTAAGCCTACTTATAATTGTGCCTAAGAGTCTCCCCCAGAGAACCGCTTTGTTGCTCAGACGTGGCCTCTCTCTCTAAGCCAATTCTGCAGGTCAACTTACTGCCCTCCCTGCTATGTGGGACCTGACTCCCAGGGGTGTAAATCTTCCTGGTAATGTGGGACCTGACTCCCGGGGATGAGCTCAGACCTGACATCGTGGGATTTAGAAAATCTTCCTGACCAAAAGGAGGACACGAATTGAAACTAAATAAAGTTTCTTGGCTGAGAAATTTCAAATGGAGTCAAGAGATCACTCTGGAGGGCATTCTTATGCACTACATAGATATTCCTTTTTAGTTTTAGTGTTTTGGAATAGCTAGAAGGAAATACCTGAAACTGTCAAACAGCAACCTAGTAGCCTTGATTCTTGAAGATGACTGCATAACTATGTAGCTTACATGGTGTGTTTGTGTGATTGTGAAAACCTTGTGGCTCACACTCCCTTTGTTCAGTGTATGGACAGATGAGCAGAAAAATAGGGACAAAGACTAAATGAAAAATAGGGTGGGAATGGGAAATGGAGTGTTTTGGGTGTTCTTTTTAACTTTTACTTTTATTTATTTATTTTGGAGTAAAGAAAATGTTCAAAAGTTGATTCTGGTGATGAATGCACAACTATATGTGTGCTGTGAATAGCTGATTGTACACTGTGGATGACTGTAGAGTATGTGAATATATGTCAATAAAATTGTATTTAAAAAAGCAAATAAAAAAGATCCTTCCCTCTCCTACTTCAGAACAACTCCTCCCTTGTCTCTCTGCCTACATTTTCCTGTCTCCACCTGTTTCCCCTGCATGGCCTCCTTAGCCTCAGATCTTGCTCCTTCCAGATGGCTGAATGAACCTTCTTACAGTTCAGCTTGGGTCATGTCACTTAACTGCATAAGAACTGTCCATGACTCCCCATTGCCCAAGGGAAAATAGGGGAACTTCTCAGCCAGGCACCTGCAACCCCTCACGACCTCACCCCTACTGAACTCTCTGACTCACCCTGGCTTAGTTTGGTCCCCCTCGCCCCATGTTTCTAAGCCCTGCTCCAAGCCTGATAGGTTCTGGGCTAGGGGATGCTGAAAACCCCATCCCTGCTCCCAAGGTAGGGTTCCCCACTTCCTGGATACCACAGACCTTCCTACTGCCCCATCCATCTCCATCCAGCTAAGTCCTGCATTGTTTTTTTTTTCAGCCTATTTATCATGGTTGATAGTCTACTACATTCTCTTTCTCATGCACATACACACCCACCCACACATGACAATATCCTCCACCAGCACTGCCCCCTCCATCACTGAGCTTACCAGAGCTCCCAAAGCCCATTAGAGTATAGGCCACAAAGCCTCTCTTCCACACTGTGCCAGTTTGAATGTATTATGTCCACCAAAACACAATTATCTCTGATGCAATCTCGTATGGGGCAGACATATTATTGTTGATTAGACTTATTTTTTGAGTGTTTCCATGAGGATGCGACCCACCCAAATGTAGGTGATAACTCTGATTAGATAATTTCCATGGAGGCGTGGCCCTGCCCATTCAGCGTGGGCCTTGATTAGTTCACTAGAGCACTATATAAGCTCAGACAGAAGGAGCAAGCTTGCTACAGCCAAGAGGGACACTTTGAAGAACACACAGGAGCTGAGAGAGGAGCTGCAGATGAGAGAGTTTGAAGATGGCTGCTGAAAGCAGACTTTTGCTCCGGAGAAGCTAAGAGAGGACAAACACCCCAAGAGCAACTGAGAGTGACTTTATGGAGGAGCTGCAGCTTACAGAGACATTTTGGAGAACACAAACCAGGAGTAAGCAGACGCCTACAGAGGAACATCCTGGGAGAAAGCCATTTTGAAACCAGAACTTGGAGCAGACACCAGCCACATGCCTTCCCAGCTAACAGAGGTTTTCCAGATGCCATTGGCCATCCTCCAGTGAAGGTACCCAATTGATTGCTGATGCCTTCCCTTGGACACTTTATGGCCTTAAGACTGTAACTGTGTGACCAAATAAACCCCCTTTATAAAAGCCAATCCATTTCTGGTACTTTGCAAAAAGGCAGCATTAGCAAGCCGGAACACCCACCAAATAGTCATACCACCAAACCTTATAACCTTTTGTGAAAATGTACCCAGCCACACACCAACTATGCACAGACCTAGAGAGAATCAAAAAGCTGTTCACACATCCACATGCAATTCTTTCTGCACAATGTACACACACACACACACACACACACACACACACACAACCGCCACTCAGACATCTCCTGTCAGTGATGGGAAGCATACCCCAAGCATCCGTTTTGTGCCTAGGTGCTGCCTCAGCTTAGCTGTATGGGTATGGATGTGTGCACCACCCCCTCCACCTACTTCAGGACCTCAGTAGGCAGGAAGGGCAATCTTGACCCTTACCCTCAGGGAGCTCCCAATCTCAAAGACAAAAGACTCTCATTCAGGAAAAGCTAAGCGGTAGCTCAGGAAGTGCAAAGGGGTCAGCTTGTCAGGACCAGGGAAGCTCAATGGAGGGAGAGGTCGGGGATAAGGTTGCCAGATAAAATACAGGATGCCCAGTTAAATTTGTATTTTAGAAAACGAACACTTTTTTTCAGTGTAAGCATGTCTCATGCATACGTCTACTAAAAACTTACACTAAAAAAGTGTTTGCTATATATCTGAAATTCAAATTTAACTGGGCACTCTGTATTCTCTTTTGCTAAGTCTGACAGCCCTAGTTGTCCTTTTGGAGAGAGTGAGGCAGAGCCAGGTGTCCAAGGCAGCATCTGGCAGATATTTTTCCACTTAAGCCTCAGGCAGGCTATGAGTTCTACCCAATTTGTCCTACAATGGGCACCTGAATACTTGCGACAGTGACATTATTTCAGGGATAACCTTGACTCTGGTCTTTTTTTTTTAATTAAAAACAAATTATGATTTAAAAATTCTGGTACTTGGCAATTCCAGACAAGGCTGTTGTGACCAGAACCACCAACAGGACTGCATAGATTAAGGTGTTGCAGCATCTTTATTAAGAACAGCTGGTTTAGGAGTCACACAGACCCCAGTTTAAAGACCAACACCATTTACTAAATGTGTGACCTTGTACATCTGAGCTTCAGTCTCCTTGCTGGAAAAAAAGGATAATAATAGCAGCTCCCTGGTTTGGGGGCATCTATGAGACATCTCAGGTAAAGAGCTTAGCATAGTGCTCCCTCTCCCCCAACAGAGAGCAATAAGGATTAAACTTGAAAACCGACAGAATAGCACACCAACAGAGACAAAAAAACTACACAAACAGATACATAAACCCACAGGCTACAGGCCACAACCCAACACAAAGCTATTGATACACTGAGAAACCCAAGCAAAGCCAACAGAGGTGGGCATAGAATCCAGCCCCACTCACCGTGACAGCACTGCAGATCAGGGTGGGATTCCTATTACAGGCAGCATGATAATGAAAAAGACAATGGCACCCCATCCCCCGATATGCAATTCAAATTACAAACCACACAAATCTGTAAAGTAAGTGTCACAGAGTTTTGAATTTCCCCATGACAACGTAATGTAATCTAAAATCATTTCAAAATTGTTTCTGTTTGCTGCATGCCCCTGCTTGACAGATGCCCTGAGCACATGCTTCTGGCCTTACAGGAGCCCTGGTGGGTCATTTGGAGGTTCCTTCCCTGAGGTAGACTGATCTTCCGAATATAAGGACTCTGCAGAAAAATGGAAGCACCTTCTGTAGAGTGCAGGCACTTTTGGAAAGTGGGAGTCATCCTGGCCAGTAAGGAGCCTTCTAAAGAATGTTCCTTCCTGCAAAATGGAGGAGCTTTCTGTAAAATGGAGGTCTCTTTAATAAAAAAAGAAAGCCTCTTCTGTAATGTGAAGAAGTTTCTGCAAAATGGAGGAGCCTTCTCCAAAGTGGAGGGCCATTCTGTAAAGCATTCTGTAAAGTAAGGAGAGTCCTATAAAGTTAAGAACCATCTGTAAAAATGGATGACCAGTCTGTAAATGGAGGACTCTTTGACAAAATAGAGGACCCTTCTGTAAAATGGAAGGACTCTTTTCTGTAAAGAAAGGCCCCTTCTTTAAAGTGTGGATCCTTCTGGAAAGTAAGGATATCTCTGTGAAATGGGATGGTATAAGGCAATAGGGAATGGTGAGGACTGGGGTGAACTGGAGAGTACGTGCCTCACCTAAAGCAGGGGCAGCAGCTATTCTCCTCCATCCAATTGTCACTTGCCATAATGAGCCCTATATTGCCAGATCTTCCAGTATTTCAAGAGAATCCAGAAATCCAGAATTTTATGTGAAATCCCCTAATTTTAAAGGCAGTGAGCAAACCAAAGGAAACATTTCTGTGAGTCAAATTCAACTTGTGGGTCACCACTTTGTAATATCTGAGTTGGATGGACGGTCCTTAAGGCCCCTTCCACCTCTGCTGTTTACCTCTTGTCCTGTTTGACACGCTCTGGCCCTTGGGCCTTGGAGGTCCCCTTCATGACCCCCAGAAGGGTCAAAGTTTCTTCTGGGTTGGGACAGGCTCATGCAATTCTTGTCAAGAATTCCCTGAATTGGAATCTGCCTTTTGTTCTGCCTGGCCCAGTTCAAGTTCTACCCTGTGTAGGACACCTGGAGAAGAAAGCAGGGGATTGCAAGAACTTTCAGAATTCTCTGGAACTCAAAGTATTCACTTTCTTGTGGAGGATATAATGCTGGGTATTCAACAGTTTGGTGAACACCTACTCTTGGTCAGGCATTGTACTGATGCTTTCCTGTATGGCATTCTCCTAACAACCGTGTGATCCATGGGAAATGTCCTCCAGGCAAGGGAAGAAAAACTGGGCAAAAGTATGGATACTGGGGGGTAAAGAATGAGTGTGAAGGACTGAGAGTCTTGTGATTTGCAGGAGGCACAGGAAGACGCCAAAAAATGCAGTAAAGCACCACCGCTACCATCACCAAGACACAGATCCAAGGGGGACTCACAGAAAAAAACCCAGTGACAGAGGCACAGAAACAGGCACATATACACACATAAGATCTACAGAGACTCATACAGAAACATCTAGAAACCCCCACAGGCTTAGACTGAGCCAAGGTGACACAATAAAGGACTAGTGTGAAAAATGCAGGAATACGCATACAGACCCTAAGATACACACAGACATATGGATATACATAGACATACACATACATGAAACATACACAGATATACAGAAACAAGAATACCACACACAGAAACAGACCCAGACTAAAGACAGCCAGGCAGACAGGCACATGTGCACATGCACACAAAACAAACCATATAGCCATATAAGAGCACAGCCAGCCCATCCCTCTTCTAGTTGTTTGATTACTGTGAGGGTCTGGCCACCTCCTCCCTGTGTTTCTGGACCTCAGCTCCACCTCAGGGAGGGGCTGGGGACTTCAGAGGACAGGAAGGGAAGGGAGTGGAGCTGCAGCTGGGAGCACTGGGGGCAGTAATTACCCGGTGCTGGGGCTGCCATGCTGGCTAGGATTTCCCTCCCTGTGAGGACACAGGAGGCAAAGCTAGTAGGGGAGATGGCTCCTCTGACCCCTGCCACAACCCCAATGACCCCAACGCCCACCCATATCCCCTCCATGCCACCAGAGGTCTGGTCAAATCTGACAGTTGGAGACAGAAATTATGAAAGAAGAAGACAGCTGACAGAGAAAGACACTGGGGCAAAGACAAGGTGGGAGAAAACAGGAAAACTACAGAGACCCAGAGAAACAGACAGATATCAAGGGAGACAGAAAAAGGAAGTGGGGGGGGGGGGGTCAGAAGGGAGACAGAGACAAAAAGACCCATATAAGGGATGGGAGTCAGTGAGGGATTCAGGCCCAGAGAGGCAAAGGGGCAGGGACAAAAGGGGGGCAGGCCATTGCCATTTGTTGAACGTGGCTATGATGTGCTATGCCAAGTGCTGTGGGCATTACCTCGGGCATTTACTCCTTACATCTTTAGGAAGTGAGAATTCTAATCCCATTTTACAGATGAAAAAACAAAGGCACAGAGAGGTGAAGTGACTTGTCCAAGGTGGCAGAGCTGGGTCTGTGGGGTTCTCATCACTGTCTGACCCTGCCAGAGACAGGGAGCCCAAACAGAGAAGATCCCTGAAGGAATTTTCCAGAGAGAGAAGCAGTCAGTGAGACCAGAAAACTTCAGTCCCTAAGAGATGCACGGTGAAAGAGAGCCACACCTTCCCTGCCCCCTCCACCAAAGCCCCGGGGTAGGGGAGGGGACTGTGTCTTCACCTGGAATGCATTAGGCAAGGAGGCCCGGTCTAGGAGAGTCCGTAGGAAGCTGGAGGGGAGAAGGGAAGGTGAAAGCAAAGGTGGCAGTGTGGGTGTCAGTGGCGATGGCACAGGCCTAGCAGCCACGGGTCAGGCCAGAAAGGCTTCTATGCCAGTTGCAACTCCCTGGGGCCAGCCCAGACAGTCTGGCCTTTCCCTGCTTTCTGCAGGCACCTTTCCTCGCTGATTTAACCCTTTCCCTGCAGGGGCCACAGGGAAGTGTCATGGAGGGCTAAAGCCCTGAGCACCCAGAAGGGCCTTCTAGTCCTTCCCTGAGCCTCAGCCAAGCACCTGTGCTCCCCCCTCTCCTGCCCTTACTCTGGGTTCCAGACAGGCACATCTGATGCCTATTGGGCACTGCCTCCTATGCATTCTGTCCCCAGGCTCCTCAGACTCACTGCATCCTAAATCACATTCCTACCCCACCCCCCAATCTGCCGCTCTTCCTGCCTTCTCCAACCCAAGGAATGGCACCTTCAGCCCACCCACAGTTGCCCAAGCCAGAAACTGTGAGTTCTCCATAACTTTTCCCTCTCCTTCAACCCACACATCCAACCAGGTCCCAAGTCCTGTGCATGCAACTTCTTAGCATCTCTAGAATCTGTAATACTTTTTTCCTCCCACTCCAGCCTCCTGATTTCCCTTCCATCCTCAGGGCCCTCTACAAAGCATTCTCCACACTACATCAAGCTTTTGGAAAACACAGTACCCTTCGTCCTTTCAGCCCTGTCAAGGGCTCCCCTTACCTTCAGGGTAAACTCCAAACTCCTGAGCAAGGGGACAGCGCTGGCCTAGCTCGTGAGCATTTCCCTGCCCCCACCCTCTAGTCACAAAGGACTGTTGTCTGTTCCTTGAAAGTGCTCTCTACCACCTGGGGCTTTAGCACATGCTCTTCCCATGGTCTGAACCACTTTTGTGCTTCTCCTTACCTCTGGACTCCTACTTATTCTCAGGTCTCAACTCAAGAGTTCTCTTTTTCCTGCCCCCTTCCCCCAAATGCTCATGTAGCATCTGTACTTGGAATTACTTGTAATGTGTATCTTTTCTGCTAGATATAAGCTTCATGAGGACAGGGATTGGCCTTTTTTTTTGCTCACCCAGCACCAAGTGCAGAACCTAGCACATAACAGGCATTCAATACACATATCGTAAATAAAGAAATGCCCTCCTTCCTCCCCTCTTTCACTTCCCCTTACCCTCTCTCAGACATTCATTGACACCCTATTATATGCTGGACAAATGCGATGACCAGATCCACGACGTAACAGATGGCGAAACTAAGGCCCTGAGAAGGGAAGAAAGGCCTAGAGGTACAGTGAACTAGTGGCAGACCAGCAGTACAGAGGCTCCTTCAGCTACTGCTCTTGTCTCCAGCCTCATCTGTTTTGAGGCATCTTTGGAGGTATGATGCCTTCCAGGTCCAAGGAACTGGACATTCAAGTCCTGGGAGGCTGGACTCACTGCTCCTAGGGGCAGTGATGCTCTCCAGATGAGGGAACTTAACTCTACAGGGCCAGCCAATGGCAGCTGTGCTTTCTGCCCTCATTCCAGACAGGTCCTAGCCCCACCCAGCCAGCGTCTGGCCAGCTCCACATCTGCCTAAGACATTTAGCTAACTGGCCCCCAGAAAGCGATGGCTTGCATCTGTCTGGGGCACTGTTAGCTGCCGCTCACCTTTGAGGAAGCAGACAGCTCCAGCTGGGCCCTCTCCCAGGGACACAGGCGCCTAAAACGGCAGAGGAGCAGGAGTGCCAACCATCTGCAACTTGGAAATTTCAATTCTTTCAATCCTGTCTGTGGAAGTCCTTTTCCCAGCTACCCAGGGTCTTTACATTTTGTTGTGTTTGTTTGGAAGGCCCCAGTTGACTAGGAACTAAATCTGGGTCTTTTCCCAGACACTCCCCCTGGAATCTCAAACTACTGCTTTCCAAAAAACCCCAGCAGACCTCCTCCCCACTATTCTGCCCTTCCTGGAGCTCTTTCTTCTGCCTTTTCTGAGCAACCCTTCCCCCCTAGCCTCTCACTATCTCTCTGAGCCTCTCAGAATGTCCTGGACAGGGAGAACAGCAAGAAGGGAGACACAGGAATGTACTTTGCCGATGTCTGATTTGCTTTTTGGGAGTTTTCGCACAGTTCTTTGCAATAGCCAGCTACCCCTGAGTGTATATGAAATGGGTCTCAGCTTTAGGCAAATATGCTTTCAAAAACTGTTCCCGCAAAAAAGAATATTTCTAAGGTGAGGTTTGGGCAGGTAATGAATGATCCACCAAGTGTGATTCTGCTGACCTCACTATCTATGTCTTCAAGGACCCCACCATCTATGTCTTCAAGGATCTCACTATTATATGTATCTTCTGGCCCCCAGAACCATCTACACTCTCCCCACGAGCCACTGTGTGGTCTATGGTATGTGTTGGTGGTGAGAACTTCCAAACATCCCTGGCCAAAACCTCTCTTCTGAGATTCTGAATCATACTTCCAAATGCCTGCTGGCCAGTTCCACCTGGATGTCCTCCCAGGCCTCTCAAACTCAACATGTCTCATACACAACATGTCTTCTTCCCAAACCTGCTCCTATTCCTATATGTAGATGACTCCACCACCATCTACCAGGTCACTCTAGTTGGTTTCAGAAGACAACCGGACTCATCCCAAACTTTTCCCTCTTTCTTGGACTCTACATCTAAGTTGCCACGAAGACTTGACCATATTAGCACCTAAGATCTCTCAGATCTCACCCTCTCCATCTGCCACCATCCAAACCCAAAATACCATCCCCTCTTGCTGGCATGACTGCGATGACCACCTGCTTGTCTCCCTGCTTCCATTCCTGCACCCGTCCTATTCATTCTCCACATGCAGTCATGGGAGTCTTTCAAACACCCACATCTGAGTACAACATTCCACTGCTTAATAAACCCTTCAATGGTTTTTTGCTCTCAGTTTAAAATCTTTTTGCCAACCTTATCTCTCCACTCCTCCCAACACCAGCCCCAGTCCCTAGGATGCCCCATGTCTCAGTGCCTTTGCTTCCACAAAAATCCCCACCTGGACTTCTCTCCATGTTACCCTCTGGTTGTTACAAACCTTACTTGACACCCCTATAGAGCCTTTCCTTCTGGCCAGGCCCTGTACTTGGTTCTCTCTGCCTAGAGCCCCAGAACTGTAACTGCCTTCCAATTTTGACTGCCAAAGGACAGCCATTCATGGGAGCTAGGAATAAAAAATGAACTGAGGCAGCCAGTGTTTCTGTGAATGTGGGAAGCGGCTGACTTTTGCCTAAACCAAGTACCTCCCTTGGGATTAGGAGTGAGGGAGGGAGGCCCACATGGGGCCCTGGGGAGAGGGCCTCAGATGGGAGGCAGATGACTTCTCTTGGTTGTAGCTAATGCTGACTTACTGGAAGACCATGAGTAAAAAATCACTCTCTCTCTGAGCCTCTACTACCCCAACAGGAAAATGGCCTTGACCAGTGATTTCCACACTAGGCTGCACAACAGAATCACCTGGGGAGCTTTTGAAAATAGATTCCTGGGTTCCAGTTCCAACCCTAAGGTTCTGGAGCTCTGAAGTAGTCTGGGAATCACATTTATTTTTTTAAGGTTAACAGGGGATTCTGATGCTCACCAGTTTGGGAAACTCAAAACTAGATGGTGTCTAGGGGCCTTTTCAGCTCCAGTTCTAACTCTTAGAGTCTCTGAAGATGTTCCTGTGCTCCATATCAGGAGTCAGCCCCTCTTGCTGCCCACCCTCAAGTGACTCAGTTCCCCCTACCACCAGGAAAAAGCTCTAACTTCAGACACAACTCCTTCTCCTGAGCTAGGGTCAGGCTGCAAGGTCTTGCCCACCCAACATCTGGAAGGACATTCTAGGCCTCACCCCTGAGGAATAAGTTAGGGTCCTCACCAAATCCCTATGAGCAAACCTACACCTGGAAACCCCTCTCCAACTCTCAAAGCCCTCTCTGGCATCTCACTGGGTTATGCATGTAACCCAGTGAGGCTCTAGGTTTTATCAACCTTGAAAATGGGCATAAAAGCAATTGCCTGTCCCCTCACCAGGAATCAGACAAGGTAACTGAAAAAGAAATCACTATGAAGCAAGTCAAGGCTCTTCACATGGATAAGATAGACTCATTATTTTAACCAATCCCTCTAGCCTCCCCACCCCCTCCACCCCACCCCACCCCCCAGCCAGGATGGGCCACTAGGCCCTAAGGATGGTGATTCAATAAAGGTTTCAGCAGTCTGAGAGAAGTCAGCAGGCACATGGAAATCTTAATATGTGGATTAAAATGTTTCAACCCTTTAATTGAAGCTCAGGAAACTCTCTCTCTCTCTTACACACACTCACCCCACAACCACCAGCCCTGCCCTTTTTGGGCCAATTATAGGCGAGTCCTGTGGAGAGACAAGCAAGTCACTTGTGCCTACCCTTGGGCCAATTGGGCAGTGGGGGAGGCGGGCCTCACACCTCCTGCTGCCGTGAATCACATGGCTCAATGCCTGCCCTGTCAGGGCCTGAGTAATTCCTGTCTCCTCTTCAGAAAGTTTTTCTCTTTTCTTATTTTTTATTTTAATTTTTTTTTTAGCTCCCAGTTGCTGAGGGTTTAGACTGTGCTGCAGGCTTTGTAAACAATATCTTATGGACTTCTTGGACCGTGCTGCAGACTTTCCAACCAGTATCTCATAGACTCCTTATGGCATTCTCTAGATGAGGAAATTGAAGTTCAGAGAAGGGAAGTCACTCATCTGAGGTCACGCAGTGAGTCAGTTAGGAATGGCAGGATGGGAGGTCAGGTCTGTCCCTGACAAACGTCACTCCCAATTCTCACCTTGGATTAGAAAAAAAGATACTCACCATGCATATAATGACAGAGACAGGGGCTTCATTGTGAAAAAGGATCCTGGGGATTTTGTGTTACCTTTTCGGGGAGGAGGGGAGTGGTTTAGGAAGGGTTTTGTGATTTGTAATTTGGAAGGATTGGTGGGAGTGAGAATGAACATGCAGAAATACCACCATGTATTGATCAGAGAGGCCAGAGACCAGGAGTCTAGACACTGCCCAGACAGTGACTCCCAGACCACGACTACCTGGAGGACAGGAATTCAGTTCTCCTCTTAAACAGTAGTTACTGAGGGTCTACTGTATTCTCCCTTAGTATCTGTTCAGGCATTCATTCAACAAGGATTTATTGAGCACCTACAGAGTGCTGGGCAATGTGCTAGTTGCTGGGGATACCAAAGTGACCAAAACATACAATCCCCTTGCCCTCATGGAGCTCACATTCTAGTGGGGGAAGACAGGCAATAAACAAGCAATCACATTCAATGAGATAATTTCAGTCTGTACCAAGTGCAAGCATGGAAACATGCTAGCAGCTGCAATGGAGACTCACATGTAGCCCTACCTTAAGTGGTCAGGGAAGGTCTCTTGGAGGAGCTGACATTTGAGCTGAGACCCAAAAGATGAGGAGCAAGCCAGGTGGAGGGATGGGGAAAAAGCTGCCAGGCAGAAGGAAAAGCAAATGCAAAGGCCCTGAGGTGGGACTGCTTGTGGTATGTTTTGGGATTCGAAAGAAGGTGCTGCAGTTAAACAAGTGAGTAGCCCACTCATTTACCATCAGTGTCTGTGAAGGGGAGTTGGGAAAGACAGCAGGAGCAATATGCAAGGCAGAGTGTTAAAGGTCTGCTATCATCTGGTTACCTTCAGCCCATACCACAGGAGCTCCCTGTAAACTCCTAGAGGTTCCATGACTATCCCAAGTTTGCAACAGCAGCAAGGGGTGTAATTTGCCTATGCTTTATGCTTCACTCCTGCTACGTGGTACTGGGCCACAGTCCCCAAAACCTGTAGAGCCTGGGGTATGAGTCCTGGGTGGCCCACAGAGGCTGAACAACCCATTCAGTATTGTCCAGTAGAAGGGAGAGCAGACATGTACTGCTCTTCCTCCCCAGCTCCTGGGCTCAGGCCCACATGAGAATGTCCCCAGATGGGGGAGGCCCTGCTGGACTCCTCACTAGACTTGGTGCAGTGCAAAGGCCCCCTCAGGCAGTTTTCTGTGGCTCCAGCCCAACTAAAGCTGCTCCACCTCTGCAAGCCCAAGTTCAAGCATCCTGATTTTTCCTGATCAACAACCCCTGCAGCTCTCCAGCTCTGCTATATCTTAGCCTCTGCCCTCTGACTTTTCTGCTGCCGTCCTACCCACCAGCCCCACCAGCCTTCCCCTCCATCCTGACCCCCAAGGCCTACCACTTCCACTTTTCTCTCCCATCAATAGGTCAACTCCCTCCCTCCCTTGTCCTCCTGCCATACACACCTGGCAAAACCCCAACCTTGGATCAATCCACCATCCCCCCCTTTTTTTTCCATTCATACTCCAGGACTACTGAATACTACAGGAGAAAAATCATATAAACAGAAAGGTTGGCATTTCTTTCATGCTCACCAACCTCAGTTTGGGGGAGTGGAAAGACAATAGACTTTGGATTAAAAAAATCTTGGCTCCATACTAGCTGTGTGACCCTAAGCAAGTTACTTAACATCTCTTAGCCTTAGTTTTCTCACCTACAAAAGGAGGCTAATGATACTTACCTCACAGAGGACCCGTGAGGATTAAATGAGAAACCATGTAAAGCACCCAACCCAGTGCTGGGCACAATGTAGGCACTTGGGAAATGGGAGACTCCTCCTTTTCTTCAGTTCCCCCAACCAAATCCCCGTTGCTGCCTTGCAATCCTGCCCCTATTCTTCGAGTGTTCCCTCGCCCATTAACCTCAGCAGACAGATGACAAGGGAATCAGAGGCGTTGCGGGGCACAGGGGACAGAGAGAGGAAACAGGGACAGAGATTGAAAGGACGGAATGGAAGGCCTAGGAGAGGGGGTGGGGGTTGGCGGCACCCGAAAAGCCAGGATGAGTGGGCCAGAGACCAGGAACCCACTCCCAATACCAGGCCCGTGCCCCAGGCTCCCACGCTCTCTTGATCACTCACCAGGCCGGGGCTGTGAGCCCTCCAGGTGGTAGGAGAAGCGCAGGGCCCGGTGGTGCTGTGGGCTGGGGCCGCAGGGCAAGACCCGGGGGCCTGGTGCTGCGCTTGGACTGGCGTCCGAGGGCCAGGCAAGCTGGGGATCCAGGGGGCCGCTGAGACCCGAGGCTGAGCCCCTGGGCACCGGCAGTCCGGACTCCGAGGCTCCAATGTCTGAGTCGGCACAGGCCGGTGGAACAGCGCCGGGGGATTTCGCAGCCGGGTGTTCGGGCTCTGAAGGCCGGGCACCCCCGGGGCTCGGTGGCCATGCATGGTCCGGGCCTGGGCGCGGGGTCCGGGCTCCCCGCTGGGCTCCAGCTCCTGGGGCGGAGGCGCGGGCAGAGAAGGCCCAGCGCCCGGCAGAACAGCGGCCTCAGGCTCGGGGGGGCGGGGCTGTGGGCTCAGCCCCACTGCGGAGCTTCAAGCCTCCGGCCCGGACTCGGGCCAGCAGCTGAGGCAGTAATGGCAGCAGCCGTGGGTACCGCTGCCGCCGTACCAGGCATCGCCAGCCTGGGCTCCGCGCGGGGAGTAGGCTCGGCTGGACCGGGAGCCCTCTGGGGAGTTCAGTCTATAAGGTAGCGGCTAGAAGAGGGTCGGGGTCTGCGACCCGCGGCAAGCCACTTCCGTGGCCAGGGGGCAAGCGGTCGGTCGGATCTGAGTGCGGAGTCTTCTTTCTCCCGGAATGGGAATCCGGGAGAGGCTGGTCAGAAAGGGTTCTTCCTCCCGCTGCAGCGGAGGCTGGGGGGCGGAGGGGAGGGGAGGGAAGAGGAGGGAAGAGGGGGCGGCGGCGGCCGGGGGCGCGCTTGTGTGCCCCGCGCGCGTGGTCTGCGAGGGTTGCCCTCAGCCAGTTCCCCTGGACGATGCTCCAGCCGCGGGGACAGGGAAACGGCCTGGGCCCAGCTCCACCGTCCTCTCCAGCCTTAGCCTGGGTCTCCGCGGCGGCGAGCGGGAGGGAACCCAGGGAAGGGGGTGGGGAGGCGGGAGCCGTAGCTCAGGCAGCCGAAGCCACAGCGGCGCTGGGACCCAGTTACCGGGGCTCCGCCCCCTAGCCCGGGATTTGAGCTTCGCCACGCCCACTCACTCGGATCTTCCTCACCTCTCTCTGAGATCCTGCCCCCAAGGCCATCCTTCTCTTCCTTAAAAATTACCCCTCAGCCTGCCGCCTTCAGCCTGCCCTGATCCCTCACAGGCAATGTCTCCTGACTCCCTCCCCCAAAATCTGCCCTTCTGTACCATTTCAGTTCTTCTTCCCTCCGCACCCCCTTCAATCTCTTTCCCAGAAACCTTTCCACACGTTCCAGAGCTTTACTGGGGCTTGGATGCTCTTCGCTCTGCTCAGACCGCACTCCATGGTCCTTTCCTTCACCACTCCCTTAACAATAGCCTCAGTTCCCTGGTTTGTCCCATCCACTTGGCAACATCCCAACCTTGGATCAGTCCAACTGTCCACCTTTCAGTGCCTTTGCCCAGGCAGTTTAACACTGCTGGAAAAAATTATTCAACCTCACAGACTGGTGCCACTACAAACTCATGGTCCCCAATTTCTACTAGGCCCTCAGTGCTGACCACAACCCTATTACATGTCTCTAGTTCTCTCTCTCCCACTCTCCACAGCAACCATTTCAAACCTTCTCCCTCTCCTCAAACTTTCAACTTCTCCAACTGCCCTCTCAACTGTTAGCAAATGACCCCACCTCCTACTTCACAGAGTAAAGAGAAGCCAACAAAAAGGAAGCTCTTAACTCCTTGGTGCCAAACTTACAGAACTCATAACTTGCTCCTTCCTGTCACAATGTAAACATGCTTAGGTCTCTTCCATCTAAAAGCAAATAATTACCAAATATTCTCCCTTCCCAACCACCTCCCCTTCTCACTTCTCCTTTCTATAGACAAACTTCTTGAAAGAGTTGCCTACAATTGCTGTCATTTCCCCACCTCCCATTTACCCCTCAACTCACTACCATCTGCCCCCACTGCTTGCCTTAATATGTTGCTCCTCAAGATCCTCCATGGCCTCTGTGTCATTAAATCCAATAGAATCTTTTCAGACTTTATCTTACTTAACTTCTTGGTAGCATTCGGCACTTGATCACTCCCTTCTTCTTAAACTACTTCCATGACACTGCACTCTCCTTGTTTTCCTCCTACTTCCCTGGTGATTCTTTTTTACTTTCCAGGCTCCTTTTTGTCCATCCCTTAAATATTGGTGCTCTTTAGGGCTTTGGTCTGAGCTCTCTTGTTTTCTCCCTCTACATTCTTTTCTTAGATTATCTCATTCACTCTCATGACTTCAATCATCATTTCATTGCTGATGACTCCCAAATTGATACCTCAAGTCCAGATATTTCTCCTGACCCATGCATTCAATGGGATACTAGACAGCTCTACCCAAATATCCCACAGATACCTCAACCCTCAGCTTCTCTCCATCTCAACTCACTGTCCCCCAGCCTGTTTGTCCTTCTTTGTACCTTACCTTAGTGAATGACCCTAGTCAAAGCAGAAACCTGAGTTATACCCCAGACTCTTCTCTCTCCTCCACCTCCCATGCAATCACCAATTCCTGTCATTTCTCCCTCCTGAATATCTTCTCTATATATTTAGGTAGTATCCTCTCTACTTCTGCTGCCACTACCCTAGCATGGGCCAGCAGCATTTCTATCTTGCACTACTGTCATGGCCTCCCTGTTTCAGTCTGGTTCCCTGGAATCAATTCTTTATATTGTAGCCAGTGTGATCTTTTGAAAAGGTAAATCAAATCATATCACTCCTATGTTTGTAACTCTTCAGTGAGTCCCCAGTGACTCAAAAGGAGACACACTTTCCTTAACAGGGTGTGCCTAGCCCTTTTGTGATCTGGCTCCTGCCTGCCTTTCCAGACTCCATGCTCAAGCCAAAACTAAAATTCTTAGACTGTTCCTTAGTCTTTCCAGCCTTCAACTCTTTGCATATGCTGTTGCCTCTGCCTGAAACCCTCTCCACATGTCCCCATCCTCACTTCATTTGCTCTTCAGATCTCAACTCATTCAATAAATGTTTTTTTTTTTTTTGAGCACACACTATGAGCCACACGCAGTGTGAGGTACTAGCTATGAAGTAGTGAATAAACAGCCATGGACAAGACAATGGCAAACAATCTCTGCTCTCGGAGTTAACAGTCTGGTGCTGGAGAGGATGAGAAATGAACAAACATATAATTGCAACATATAAGCAGCCATCATTACAAATTGTGATAAGGCTATAAAGGGACAGAACAGAGTGATAGGAAAGAGAATGATGGGAGTGGGGGTAATTTAGCTTGAGGAGTCAGGCAAAGAGGACTGATTTTTAAGCTAAGACCTGAAAGAGTGGGAGTTAGCAGATAATGAGTGGAGGCAAAAGTGGGGAAGGCTCTAGGGAGAAAGGGAAATGGTATATTTAGAAACTACAAGTCCAGTGTAGCTGGAGCATGGTGATCCAAGGGCAAGAAGGGTGGGATATGATGTTGAAGAGGTAGGAGGAACCAGATTATATAGGGCTTCATAGGCCAAGGTAAGGAGAATGGATTACGTTCTGTGAGCAATAGAAAAATACCAAAGCAGTGCTTTTAAGTGTGGGTCACACTAGAGAAGGTACTGACATCAATATGAGAAAAAATAAAAAATATCAGAATGTATCATAGGATCACATAGGAAGGGTATGTTTCATGAAGTGTTTGCTTCAGTTATATATAGTACACATATAAATTCTATGTGAACTGGATCATGATGAAAGTAGTATGTATCTCTTCTTTACGTCATGTCCAAAATGGCGAAATACACTGAACTGAAACTTTTGTTTTAATTAGAGAAGTTTTAGATTTACAGAAAAATAATGCAGAAAATATAGTTTCCATATACCCTTCCCTATTATGAACACTTTGCATTAGTGTGGTAACTCTGCTACAAATGATGAAAGAATGTTATTACAATTGTACTATTGACTATAGTTTACATTATGGTTCACTGTTTGTGTGGTATCATCCTATGTTTTGTTTTTTTTTTTTACATTTTTATTCTGATAACATATCAACATATCTACAACCTAAAATTTCTCCTTTTAATCACATTCAAATATATTATTCAGTGGTGTCAATCACATTCACAATGTTTTGCTACCGTCACCATCATCAATTACCAAAACCTTGCACTGAAAGGTTTTAATTGGGGATTGACATGATCTGGTTAAAATTTTTAAAAGATTACTCTGGCCGCTGTGGATTGGATTGGAAGTGGACAAGATTAGGATCCTACTGCAGTCAGATGTTATGGCAAGTTTACTAAGGTGATGGCAGTGGAGATGGAAAGAGGTAGAAGATTTGAGAGAGATTTAGAATGGAGGGGGCTTGGTGTGGGGAGGTAGACTCAAGGATGACTCCCAGGGATCTGGTGATGGTGGGGCCAGGCCATTCTTTGAGAAAAGGAACAGATTTTCAGGGAAAGATCAAGAGTTCAGTTTTGGACATGTTAAGCTGGACATGCCCGTAAGATACCCAAGTGGAGAAGTCAAGTTGGTAGTGGTATGTACAACCTAGGGGTGAGGTCTGGGTTTCAGATACAAATGAGAGTTGTCAGTATAGAGATAGTATTAAAAGTCAAGAGAGTAGAAGAGATCAGCCCGAAACACAGCAAAGAATGAGAAAGGAAGAGGACCCATGACTGAACTCAGAGTAACTCCAACTTTAGAGGTCAAGTGAAAGAGCAGGAATTGGAAGAGACTGAGAAAGAGGTAAGGGACATAAGCAGGAGTGTTAGGGATGTTTCAAGATCCCCGAGAAGTCAAGCAAGATGATTGAAAAGGGCCCACTGGACATGGCAACATGGATGTTGTTGGTGACCTTGATAGGACCTTGACAGTTTAGGGGGAGTGTTGGGGTAAATGCCAGAATGGATGATGTGTGAATGGTCACACTATTCGTAGGAGTGTAAATTGATACAACCACTCTAGAAAACAGGTGTTCTAGTAAAGTTGAATGATGCACATACTCTGACCCAGCAATTGTGGGCATATACCCTCAGAGAAGTAGTTCTCATAGTGTGGTTTGGGGGTTCTGGGGGGTTTTATTGGAAGGATTCAAAACTGTAATACTAGTAGGATGGTATCTGCCTTTTTAAATTCTCATTCTCTCCAGAATGTAGAGTGGACTTTTCCAGAGGCTACATGACATGTGATATCATAACACAATTGAATGTAGAAGCAGATACAAAAGTCAAGCTGTCTTCTTTTAAGCCATACATTAAAGAGATTTGCAAAAATGTACAACAGTGCCACTCTTCTCAGTAAATTCTTTTCATTTTCCATACAAATATATTATTTGTGTGACTATGCAACGGGTTTATTTTAAAATTAATTAATATATTTACATTTTCTCAGTTTTAATTTTGAGTACACTAAATATAAATTGAAATAACCTACATAAACAGAAGTTCATTGGGTCTGTAATGATTTTTAAGAATGTAAAGGGGTCCTGAGACAAAATAGTTTGATTATGTCTCCCTTAGAGAAATTAGAGAAATTCTTGCACAGGCATACTGGGAGACATGTACAAGAATGCTCACAAGAATGTTGTGGGTAAAAGGGGGAAATTTTAGATTGTATACATGGTACTAGAAATTTTTTTTAAACCCATAAGACTATACAACACAGTGAACCCTAATGTAAATTATAGACTATAGTTAATAGAACAATTATACTAATATTCTTTCATCAATTGTAATAAAGATACCACACTAATGCAAGACGTTAATAATAGGGGGCAGGAAACTACAGATGCTGGAGAGGATGTGGAGAAATTGGAACTCTTATTCATTGCTGATGGGACTGTATAATGGTACAGCCACTCTGGAGGACAGTCTGGTGGTTCCTTAGAAAACTAGATATCGAGTTACCCTAAAATCTGGCAATTTCACTTTTCGGTATACACCCAGAAGAACTGAAAGCAGTGGCACGAACAGATATTTGAACACTGATGTTCATAGTGGCATTATTCACAATTGCCAAGAAATGGAAACAATCCAAATGTCCTTCAACAGATGAGTGAATAAACAAAATGGGTTATATACACACAATGGGATACTACATGGCAGTAAGAAGGAACAAGGTCGTGAAACATATGGCAACATGGATGAACCTTGAAGACATAATGCTGAGTGAAATAAGGCAGACACAAAAAGAGAGATATTGTACATTATCACTAAGGTGAACTCTGTGAAAAATGTAAAATAAGTGTCTTATATTGTAGAATGTACGGGATCCAGAGATAGACAGCTACTAACTAGTCAAGGGGGAATGATAATCTAATAAGAACAGACAAGCTATCGAAGGTAATCTCAATGTTATGGGAATGTTCAGGAATGATTATGGTTTGCAAATTTTCTTAGGTATGGTAGGAACATGTTGGAAGCAATGTAGTTATTTTAGGTTATTTGTTTTCCTTATTCCTTTGTTTTTTTTGTGTTTGAATTTATTTTTAAATTTTTTGATAAAGTAAAAAAAGGCTATTGCATTTTAAAAAATTAGCTTCAATGTAGTTATTTAATTTGTTTTTTCTCATGCCTTTGATTATGGTTTGTTAATTTTTGGGGGGTATGGTAAGAACATGTTGGAAGCAAAGTAGTTATTTTAGCTTGTTTTTCTTAATCATTTGCTTTGTTTTGTTTGAAATGTGTTTATGTGTGTTTTTAAAATTTTTTGATAAATAAAGTTAAAAAAATAATAGGGGGCAGTGGGTTTCAGGGAACTCTCTATTTTCTGCATGATTTTTCTGTAAACCTGTAACTTCTCTAATGAAAAAAATTATGTTAAAAATAATGTTTATAAAAGCCTGTTTGTAACAGCAAGAGACTGGAAATAAGAGCAAGGAATGAATAAATTGAGACATATTTATACAATGGAATACCATAAGGAAAAAATGAATGAACCATAGCTATATGTATCAACATGGATGAAATGCAGGAAACCTAATGCTAATTTTAAAAAAGGCCATAGGGGAGGCGGGGCAAGATGGCAGACTGGTGAGCTGTATGTTTTAGTTACTCCTCCAGGAAAGTAGGTAAAAAGCCAGGAACTGCGTGGACTGGACACCACAGAGCAATCTGTCTTTGGGCATACTTCATACAACACTCATGAAAACGTGGAACTGCTGAGATCAGCGAAATCTGTAACTTTTTGCGGCCAGGGGACCCGCGCCCCTCCCTGCCAGGCTCAGTCCCGGGGGAGGAGGGGCTGTCAGCTCCAGGAAGGAGAAGGGAGAATTGCAGTGGCTGCTCTTACCGGAAACTCATTCTACTGATTCAAACTCCAACCATAGATAGACTGAGGCCAGACACCAGAGACTCTGAGAGCAGCCAGCCCAGCAGAGAGGAGACAGGCATAGAAAAAAAACAACACGAAAAACTCCAAAATAAAAGCAGAGGATTTTTGGAGTTCTGGTGAACACAGAAAGGGGAAGGGCGGAGATCAGGCCTTGAGGCGCATATGCAAATCCCGAAGCAAGGCTGATCTCTCTGCCCTGGGCACTTTTCCTTAATGGCCCTGGTTGCTTTGTCTATTAGCATTTCAATAACCCATTAGATCTCTGAGGAGGGCCGTTTTTTTTTTTTTTTTTTTTTAAATCCTTTTTGCTTTTTCTAAAACAATTACTCTAAGAAGCTCAATACAGAAAGCTTCAAAGAATTGAAATTTGGGCACGTCAAGTCAAGAGCAGAACTAAGAGAGCTCTGAGACAAAAGGCAATAATCCAGTGGCTGAGAAAATTCACTAAACAACACAACTTCCCAAGAAAAGGGGGGTGTCCGCTCACAGCCACCATCCTGGTGGACAGGAAACACTCCTGCCCATCGCCAGCCCCATAGCCCAGAGCTGCCCCAGACAACCCAGTGTGACGGAAGTGCTTCAAATAACAGGCACACACCACAAAACTGGGCGTGGACATTAGCCTTCCCTGCAACCTCAGCTGAATGTCCCAGAGCTGGGAAGGGGGAGCAGTGTGAATTAACAGAGCCCCATTCAGCCATCATTTGAGCAGACTGGGAGCCTCCCAACACAGCCCAGCAGCCCAGAACTGCCCTGGGGGGACGGCACTCACCTGTGACATAGCACAGTCATCCCTCAACAGAGGACCCGGGGTGCACAGCCTGGAAGAGGGGCCCACTTGCAAGTCTCAGGAGCCATACGCCAATACCAAAGACTTGTGGGTCAGTGGCAGAGACAAACTGTGGCAGGACTGAACTGAAGGATTAGACTATTGCAGTAGCTTTAAAACTCTAGGATCATCAGGGAGATTTGATTGTTAGGGCCACCCCCCCTCCCCGACTGCCCAGAAACACGCCCCACATACAGGGCAGGCAACACCAACTACACACGCAAGCTTGGGACACCAATTGGGCCCCACAAGACTCACTCCCCCACTCACCAAAAAGGCTAAGCAGGGGAGATCTGGCTTGTGGAGAACAGGTGGCTCGTGGACGCCACCTGCTGGTTAGTTAGAGAAAGTGTACTCCACGAAGCTGTAGATCTGATAAATTAGAGATAAGGACTTCAACTGGTCTACAAACCCTAAAAGAACCCTATCAAGGTCAGCAAATGCCACGAGGCCAAAAACAACAGAAAATTATAAAGCATATGAAAAAACCAGACGATATGGATAACCCAAGCCCAAGCACCCAAATCAAAAGACCAGAAGAGACACACCTAGAGCAGCTACTCAAAGAACTAAAGATGAACAATGAGACCCTAGTACGGGATATGAAGGAAATCAAGAAGACCCTAGAAGAGCATAAAGAAGACATTGCAAGACTAAATAAAAAAATGGATGATCTTATGGAAATTAAAGAAACTGTTGACCAAATTAAAAAGATTCTGGACACTCATAGTACAAGACTAGAGGAAGTTGAACAACGAATCAGTGACCTGGAAGATGACAGAATGGAAAATGAAAGCATAAAAGAAAGAATGGGGAAAAAAATTGAAAAACTCGAAATGGACCTCAGGGATATGATAGATAATATGAAACGTCCGAATATAAGACTCATTGGTGTCCCAGAAGGGGAAGAAAAGGGTAAAGGTCTAGGAAGAGTATTCAAAGAAATTGTTGGGGAAAACTTCCCAAATCTTCTAAACAACATAAATACACAAATCATAAATGCTCAGCGAACTCCAAATAGAATAAATCCAAAAAAACCCACTCCGAGACATATACTGATCACACTGTCAAACATAGAAGAGAAGGAGCAAGTTCTGAAAGCAGCAAGAGAAAAGCAATTCACCACATACAAAGGAAACAGCATAAGACTAAGTAGTGACTACTCAGCAGCCACCATGGAGGCGAGAAGGCAGTGGCACGATATATTTAAAATTCTGAGTGAGAGGAATTTCCAGCCAAGAATACTTTATCCAGCAAAGCTCTCCTTCAAATTTGAGGGAGAGCTTAAATTTTTCACAGACAAAGAAATGCTGAGAGAATTTGCTAACAAGAGACCTGCCCTACTGGAGATACTAAAGGGAGCCCTACAGACAGAGAAACAAAGACAGGACAGAGAGACTTGGAGAAAGGTTCAGTACTAAAGAGATTCGGTATGGGTACAATAAAGGATATTAATAGAGAGAGGGAAAAATATGGCAAACATAATCCAAAGGATAAGATGGCCGATTCAAGAAATGCCTTCACGGTTTTAACGTTGAATGTAAATGGATTAAACTCCCCAATTAAAAGATATAGATTCGCAGAATGGATCAAAAAAAATGAACCATCAATATGTTGCATACAAGAGACTCATCTTAGACACAGGGACACAAAGAAACTGAAAGTGAAAGGATGGAAAAAAATATTTCATGCAAGCTACAGCCAAAAGAAAGCAGGTGTAGCAATATTAATCTCAGATAAAATAGACTTCAAATGCAGGGATGTTTTGAGAGACAAAGAAGGCCACTACATACTAATAAAAGGGGCAATTCAGCAAGAAGAAATAACAATCGTAAATGTCTATGCACCCAATCAAGGTGCCACAAAATACATGAGAGAAACATTGGCAAAACTAAAGGAAGCAATTGATGTTTCCACAATAATTGTGGGAGACTTCAACACATCACTCTCTCCTATAGATAGATCAACCAGACAGAAGACCAATAAGGAAATTGAAAACCTAAACAATCTGATAAATGAATTAGATTTAACAGACATCTACAGGACATTACATCCCAAATCACCAGGATACACATACTTTTCTAGTGCTCACGGAACTTTCTCCAGAATAGATCATATGCTGGGACATAAAACAAGCCTCAATAAATTTAAAAAGATTGAAATTATTCAAAGCACATTCTCTGACCACAATGGAATACAATTAGAAGTCAATAACCATCAGAGACTTAGAAAATTCACAAATACCTGGAGGTTAAACAACACACTCCTAAACAATCAGTGGGTTAAAGAAGAAATAGCAAGAGAAATTGCTAAATATATAGAGACGAATGAAAATGAGAACACAACATACCAAAACCTATGGGATGCAGCAAAAGCAGTGCTAAGGGGGAAATTTATAGCACTAAACGCATATATTAAAAAGGAAGAAAGAGCCAAAATCAAAGAACTAATGGATCAACTGAAGAAGCTAGAAAATGAACAGCAAACCAATCCTAAACCAAGTACAAGAAAAGAAATAACAAGGATTAAAGCAGAAATAAATGACATAGAGAACAAAAAAACAATAGAAAGGATAAATATCACCAAAAGTTGGTTCTTTGAGAAGATCAACAAGATTGACAAGCCCCTAGCTAGACTGACAAAATCAAAAAGAGAGAAGACCCATATAAACAAAATAATGAATGAAAAAGGTGACATAACTGCAGATCCTGAAGAAATTAAAAAAATTATAAGAGGATATTATGAACAACTGTATGGCAACAAACTGGATAATGTAGAAGAAATGGACAATTTCCTGGAAACATATGAACAACCTAGACTGACCAGAGAAGAAATAGAAGACCTCAACCAACCCATCACAAGCAAAGAGATCCAATCAGTCATCAAAAATCTTCCCACAAATAAATGCCCAGGGCCAGATGGCTTCACAGGGGAATTCTACCAAACTTTCCAGAAAGAACTGACACCAATCTTACTCAAACTCTTTCAAAACATTGAAAAAAATGGAACACTACCTAACTCATTTTATGAAGCTAACATCAATCTAATACCAAAACCAGGCAAAGATGCTACAAAAAAGGAAAACTACCGGCCAATCTCCCTAATGAATATAGATGCAAAAATCCTCAACAAAATACTTGCAAATCGAATCCAAAGACACATTAAAAAAATCATACACCATGACCAAGTGGGGTTCATTCCAGGCATGCAAGGATGGTTCAACATAAGAAAAACAATCAATGTATTACAACACATTAAAAACTCGAAAGGGAAAAATCAATTGATCATCTCAATAGATGCTGAAAAAGCATTTGACAAAATCCAACATCCCTTTTTGATAAAAACACTTCAAAAGGTAGGAATTGAAGGAAACTTCCTCAACATGATAAAGAGCATATATGAAAAACCCACAGCCAGCATAGTACTCAATGGTGAGAGACTGAAAGCCTTCCCTCTAAGATCAGGAACAAGACAAGGATGCCCGCTGTCACCACTGTTATTCAACATTGTGCTGGAAGTGCTAGCCAGGGCAATCCGGCAAGACAAAGAAATAAAAGGCATCCAAATTGGAAAAGAAGAAGTAAAACTGTCATTGTTTGCAGATGATATGATCTTATATCTAGAAAACCCTGAGAAATCAACGATACACCTACTAGAGCTAATAAACAAATTTAGCAAAGTAGCGGGATACAAGATTAATGCACATAAGTCAGTAATGTTTCTATATGCTAGAAATGAACAAACTGAAGAGACACTCAAGAAAAAGATACCATTTTCAATAGCAACTAAAAAAATCAAGTACCTAGGAATAAACTTAACCAAAGATGTAAAAGACCTATACAAAGAAAACTACATAACTCTACTAAAAGAAATAGAAGGGGACCTTAAAAGATGGAAAAATATTCCATGTTCATGGATAGGAAGGCTAAATGTCATTAAGATGTCAATTCTACCCAAACTCATCTACAGATTCAATGCAATCCCAATCAAAATTCCAACAACCTACTTTGCAGACTTGGAAAAGCTAGTTATCAAATTTATTTGGAAAGGGAAGATGCCTCGAATTGCTAAAGACACTCTAAAAAAGAAAAACGAAGTGGGAGGACTTACACTCCCTGACTTTGAAGCTTATTATAAAGCCACAGTTGCCAAAACAGCATGGTACTGGCACAAAGATAGACATATAGATCAATGGAATCGAATTGAGAATTCAGAGATAGACCCTCAGATCTATGGCCGACTGATCTTTGATAAGGCCCCCAAAGTCACCGAACTGAGCCATAATGGTCTTTTCAACAAATGGGGCTGGGAGAGTTGGATATCCATATCCAAAAGAATGAAAGAGGACCCCTACCTCACCCCCTACACAAAAATTAACTCAAAATGGACCAAAGATCTCAATATAAAAGAAAGTACCATAAAACTCCTAGAAGATAATGTAGGAAAACATCTTCAAGACCTTGTATTAGGAGGCCACTTCCTAGACTTTACACCCAAAGCACAAGCAACAAAAGAGAAAATAGATAAATGGGAACTCCTCAAGCTTAGAAGTTTCTGCACCTCAAAGGAATTTCTCAAAAAGGTAAAGAGGCAGCCAACTCAATGGGAAAAAATTTTTGGAAACCATGTATCTGACAAAAGACTGATATCTTGCATATACAAAGAAATCCTACAACTCAATGACAATAGTACAGACAGCCCAATTATAAAATGGGCAAAAGATATGAAAAGACAGTTCTCTGAAGAGGAAATACAAATGGCCAAGAAACACATGAAAAAATGTTCAGCTTCACTAGCTATTAGAGAGATGCAAATTAAGACCACAATGAGATACCATCTAACACCGGTTAGAATGGCTGCCATTAAACAAACAGGAAACTACAAATGCTGGAGGGGATGTGGAGAAATTGGAACTCTTATTCATTGTTGGTGGGACTGTATAATGGTTCAGCCACTCTGGAAGTCAGTCTGGCAGTTCCTTAGAAAACTAGATATAGAGCTACCATTCGATCCAGCGATTGCACTTCTCGGTATATACCCGGAAGATCGGAAAGCAGTGACACGAACAGATATCTGCACGCCAATGTTCATAGCAGCATTATTCACAATTGCCAAGAGATGGAAACAACCCAAATGTCCTTCAACAGATGAGTGGATAAATAAAATGTGGTATATACACACGATGGAATACTACGCGGCAGTAAGAAGGAACGATCTGGTGAAACATATGACAACATGGATGAACCTTGAAGACATAATGCTGAGCGAAATAAGCCAGGCACAAAAAGAGAAATATTATATGCTACCACTAATGTGAACTTTGAAAAATGTAAAACAAATGGTTTATAATGTAGAATGTAGGGGAACTAGCAGTAGAGAGCAATTAAGGAAGGGGGAACAATAATCCAAGAAGAACAGATAAGCTATTTAACGTTCTGGGGATGCCCAGAAATGACTATGGTCTGTTAATTTCTGATGGATGTAGTAGGAACAAGTTCACTGAAATGTTGCTATATTATGTAACTTTCTTGGGGTAAAGTAGGAACATGTTGGAAGTTAAGCAGTTATCTTAGGTTAGTTGTCTTTTTCTTACTCCCTTGCTATGGTCTCTTTGAAATGTTCTATTATTGTATGTTTGTTTTCTTTTTAACTTTTTTTTCATACAGTTGATTTGAAAAAAGAAGGGAAAGTTAAAAAAAAAAAAAAAAAAAGAAAAAAGACAAACAAGGAAAAAAAAAAAAAAAAAAAAAAAGATGTAGTGCCCCCTTGAGGAGCCTGTGGAGAATGCAGGGGTATTCGCCTACCCCACCTCCATGGTTGCTAACATGACCACAGACATAGGGGACTGGTGGTTTGATGGGTTGAGCCCTCTACCATAAGTTTTACCCTTGGGAAGACGGTTGCTGCAAAGGAGAGGCTAGGCCTCCCTGTATTTGTGCCTAAGAGTCTCCTCCTGAGTGCCTCTTTGTTGCTCAGATGTGGCCCTCTCTCTCTGGCTAAGCCAACTTGAAAGGTGAAATCACTGCCCTCCCCCCTACGTGGGATCAGACACCCAGGGAAGTGAATCTCCCTGGCAACGTGGAATATGACTCCCGGGGAGGAATGTAGACCCGGCATCGTGGGATGGAGAACATCTTCTTGACCAAAAGGGGGATGTGAAAGGAAATGAAATAAGCTTCAGTGGCAGAGAGATTCCAAAACGAGCCGAGAGATCACTCTGGTGGGCACTCTTACGCACACTTTAGACAACCTTTTTAGGTTCTAAAGAATTGGGGTAGCTGGTGGTGGATACCTGAAACTATTAAACTACAACCCAGAACCCATGAATCTCGAAGACAGTTGTATAAAAATGTAGCTTATGAGGGGTGACAGTGGGATTGGGAATGCCATAAGGACCAAACTCCACTTTGTCTAGTTTATGGATGGATGTGTAGAAAAGTAGGGGAAGCAAACAAACAGACAAAGGTACCTAGTGTTCTTTTTTACTTCAATTGCTCTTTTTCACTCTAATTATTATTCTTGTTATTTTTGTGTGTGTGCTAATGAAGGTGTCAGGGATTGATTTAGGTGATGAATGTACAACTATGTAATGGTACTGTAAACAATCGAAAGTACAATTTGTTTTGTATGACTGCGTGGTATGTGAATATATCTCAATAAAATGATGATTAAAAAAAAAAAAAAAAAAAAAAAAAAAAAAAAAAAAAAAAAAAAAAAAAAAAAAAAAAAAAAAAAGGCCATAGAACAATGTTTATATAAAGTTGAAAACAAGAAAAAGTAAATAATATATTATTAATGGATGTGGTCACATGTCTTAAAGCTATACAGGACAGCAAGGGAATGAAAAATGAAAAATTCAGGACAATGGTTACCTCTCAGGGAGAATATATGATTGGAGAGGGTTACGCAGTGGATTTGTCAACAGTAAATATCTGTTTTTGAAGTTGGTGATGGGTACACAAGTATTTGTTTTATTATTATTCAAACTGTATAGATATTTATACGTATTCTAGAACTAATGATGTATATCATAAAAAATAAGTAAAATTAAAGAAAAAAAGAGAATAACTGGATAGAGTGCTGGTGGGAATGTAAAGTGGTACAGGGGTCCTCACTGAAGTACAGTTAGGCTGTTTTCACAGTTCCCTTGAGAAACTTTGCTGGGAAGGGGAACAGAGCCCAGCGACAGGGTGATAGTAGGAGGAGGATCAAAGAATGATTTCTTTTAAAGATGGGAGATACTGGGCTAGGTATGTTTGCTGCTGGGAATGATTCAGTAGAGAGGGAGAGGTCGAGGGCACAGAAGAGAAAGGGAATAATGGAAGGTGATATGTCCCTGGGAAAAGGGGGTGTTGGGATCTGGGGTATTGGGCCTCAGAAGACTGTTTCCCCAAAGCTCCCCTCATTGTAACAGGAAGGAACTAGAAAAGGATGAATGCAGATATTGGTTGGTTTAGAGATTCAGTGGTAGGAGGATGAGGGCCTTGTAATAATTCTGGAGGTTGATGGCTTCTATTTTGTCACTGAAGTATGAGGTAAGGCCATTTTCTATAGAGAGAACAGAAATATTTAGTCTTTCTTAATAGTATGGTTGATAGAAATTTGTTTTTTACTACTGATAGTTCAGAAAAGTTTCAGCTTCACACTAACATTTTGTACATTTTTAGGATGGTTGTCAAATTTGGGAAAACCTCTGTCTAGTTTCTTTCATATGTGAGCTATAAGATTTAAGGGCATTTCAATTTTGTGTAGTGACAAATATTAATCACTCTTCGAATTTTTTTTTTTCCAATTTGGATGCCTTTTATTTCTTTTTTTTGCCTAATTGCCGTGGTAGAATTTCCAGTACAATGTTTTGTTTTTTGTTTTTTGTTTTTTTTTTAAATTCAGTTTTATTGAAATACATTCACACATCATACAATCATCCATGATATGCAATCCACTGTCCACAGTATGATAACATAGTTATGCGTTCATCACCACAATCTATCTCTGAACATTTTCCTTACATCAGAAAGAACCAGAACAAGAATAAAAAATAAAAGTGAAAAAAAAACACCCAAATCATCCCCCCATCCCACCCCATTTGTCCTTTAGTTTTTATCCCCACTCTTCGAATTTTCATTGTTCATTAATCAGGGCTTTAGTAGGGCCTATGCAAATGAGGGGCCCTGAAGCTTAAGCTTCACTGACATTTTATAAATCTGCCTCTGGCCTCTTTGAATTACCTCTTCCTGCAGGAATCGTTCTCTGATTTTCCCAGGCCGAGATCCTCCCACTGGGCTTTATACCTGCCACTTTTATAGGACATTTCCCAGTCTCTCAGAGCTAGCTAGGTTTCCTTCTAATAGAAGAATGGAGCTCCAGAGGGTAATGAGTCAGGATACACCTTGGAGGTTCAGCAGTCCATCTGTCTGCCATCAAGCCTTCATTTGGAGCAGTCTGGCATGGTGGTCAAAATGCAGGCCTTGGAGTCAGGCAAACTAGAATTTGGATTTGAGGTTTTTTCACTTCAGGTGCACTGAACAGAGTTGATCCTAAACCTTGGTTCAAGATATACTTTCACTATTGGTTAGGCTAGGACTTCACTCTTAGCTGCTTTATGTGACCTTGGGCAAGTTACTCATTCCTCTGTTTCCCCATCTGTAAATTCGGGATAATAATACCTACTACATTCAATCTATGAAGTTTCAATAACATAATTCATGCAAATTCATGCACAGTCCCTGGTACCTAGTGTCTAGTAAAGCAGTAGACCTTCATGTGACTGGTCACTATATTATGAGTGTAGGACACAGAAATGAGTAACGAAGCCCACGCCCTGCCTTCTTGAGCATATAGTTTAGTGGTCACCTACACAGACCAATGCAACCCTGACATATGCAAGAGCCTTGTGAATGGTTGTTGGATCAAAATGACTTCATCCTTTTGTATCTATTTCTCTTTCTAATATTTCTGTTTTTTTTTCTCCCTAGTTCATTATCAGTGTCACCATCTCTCTGACACCCCCCATCTCTGTCTCTTTCTTTCTCCTTTCTGTTTACATCTCTCTGCCCATCCCTTTTCCTGTCTCTTATTTGCTCCCTCATCTATCTTAGTTATGTTGGAGGGGCACCCCATCTTCATCCTGTCCCCATCTAACTTGTGGTCCTCACCTGGGTCTCTCTGTCCTCATCTATATGACATTACTTCATCTGTTTCTGA